>NW_027522672.1:0-88110 GCF_052094955.1 Ictidomys tridecemlineatus
CTGTTTGCTGTTGATGTAGCCCTAAGCAGAGACTGGCGAGAATCACTTTCATGGAAAGTGCCTGCCAAGCTTCCAAAAAACTACGAGTTGCCTGAAATCTCAGCAAACACTTTTTCACCCAATCTTGATGAAACTTTCAGGTAATGATCAGTACACCAATCCCACTTGGCTCGCCAAATTTCGTTCTTCTAGGTTAAACCGTTCGTTGGCAGTAACCGGTTTCATTTTGAGGTTTCACTCTGTTTTCTCCTATAGGGATACATGTATTTGGAACTCTAAATCAAACACGGTTTGTGCTAGCTCTTTGAAACTTGACACAATAAAGCAGTTTCAAGTTCTATCTCTATGGTTTGTTTGCTGTTGATGTAGCCCTAAGCAGAGACTGGCGAGAATCACTTTCATGGAAAGGGCCTGCAAAGCTTCCAAAAAACTACGAGTTGCCTGAAATCTCAGCACACACTTTTTCACCCAATCTTGATGAAACTTTCAGTTAATGATCAGTATACCAATCCCACTTGCCTTGCCAAATTTCGTTCTTCTAGGTTAAACCGTTCATTGGCAGTATCCGGTTTCATTTTGAGGTTTCACTCTGTTTTCTCCTATAGGGATACATGTATTTGGAACTCTAAATCAAACAGGGTTTGTGCTAGCTCTTTGAAACTTGACACAATAAAGCAGTTTCAAGTTCTATCTCTATGGTTTGTTTGCTGTTGATGTAGCCCTAAGCAGAGACTGGCGAGAATCACATTCATGGAAAGGGCCTGCCAAACTTCCAAAAACCTACGAGTTGCCTGAAATCTCAGCACACACTTTTTCACCCAATCTTGATGAAACTTTCAGGTAATGATCAGTACACCAATCCCACTTGGCTCGCCAAATTTCGTTCTTCTAGGTTAAACCGTTCGTTGGCAGTAACCGGTTTCATTTTGAGGTTTCACTCTGTTTTCTCCTATAGGGAGACATGTATTTGGAACTCTAAATCAAACACGGTTGGTGCTAGCTCTTTGAAACTTGACACAATAAAGCAGTTTCAAATTCTATCTCTATGGTTTGTTTGCTGTTGATGTAGCCCTAAGCAGAGACTGGCGAGAATCACTTTCATGGAAAGGGCCTGCCAAGCTTCCAAAAAACTATGAGTTACCTGAAATCGTAGCAAACACTTTTTCACCCAATCTTGATGAAACTTTCAGGTAATGATCAGTACACCAATCACACTTGGCTCGCCAAATTTCGTTCTTCTAGGTTAAACCGTTCGTTGGCAGTAACTGGTTTCATTTTGAGGTTTCACTCTGTTTTCTCCTATAGGGATACATGTATTTGGAACTCTAAATCAAACACGGTTTGTGCTAGCTCTTTGAAACTTGACACAATAAAGCAGTTTCAAGTTCTATCTCTATGGTTTGTTTGCTGTTGATGTAGCCCTAAGCAGAGACTGGCGAGAATCACTTTCATGAAAAGGGCCTGCCAAGCTTCCAAAAAACTACGAGTTTCCTGAAATCTCAGCAAACACTTTTTCACCCAATCTTGATGAAACTTTCAGGTAATGATCAGTACACCAATCCCACTTGGCTCGCCAAATTTCGTTCTTCTCTGTTAAACCGTTCGTTGGCAGTAACCGGTTTCATTTTGAGGTTTCACTCTGTTTTCTCCTATAGGGATACATGTATTTGGAACTCTAAATCAAACATGGTTTGTGCTAGCTCTTCGAAACTTGACACAATAAAGCAGTTTCAAGTTCTATCTCTATGGTTTGTTTGCTGTTGATGTAGCCCTAAGCAGAGACTGGAGAGAATCACTTTCATGGAAAGGGCCTGCCAAGCTTCCAAAAAACTACGAGTTGCCTGAAATCTCAGCAAACACTTTTTCACACAATCTTGATGAAACTTTCAGGTAATGATCAGTACACCAATCCCACTTGGCTCGCCAAATTTCGTTCTTCTAAGTTAAACCGTTCGTTGGCAGTAACCGGTTTCATTTTGAGGTTTCACTAGTTTTCTCCTATAGGGATACATGTATTTGGAAGTCTAAATAAACACGGTTTGTGCTAGCTCTTTGAAACTTGACACAATAAAGCAGTTTCAAGATCTATCACTATGGTTTGTTTGCTGTTGATGTAGCCCTAAGCAGAGACTGGCGAGAATCACTTTCATGGAAAGGGCCTGCCAAGCTTCGAAAAAACTACGAGTTGCCTGAAATCTCAGCACACACTTTTTCACACAATCTTGATGAAACTTTCAGGTAATCATCAGTACACCAATCCCACTTGGCTCGCCAAATTTCGTTCTTCTAGGTTAAACCGTTCGTTGGCAGTAACCGGTTTCATTTTGAGGTTTCACTAGTTTTCTCCTATAGGGATACATGTATTTGGAATCTAAATAAACACGGTTTGTGCTAGCTCTTTGAAACTTGACACAATAAAGCAGTTTCAAGTTCTATCACTATGGTTTGTTTGCTGTTGATGTAGCCCTAAGCAGAGACTGGCGAGAATCACTTTCATGGAAAGGGCCTGCCAAGCTTCCAAAAAACTACGAGTTGCCTGAAATCTCAGCACACACTTTTTCACCCAATCTTGATGAAACTTTCAGGTAATGATCAGTGCACCAATCCCACTTGGCTCGCCAAATTTCGTTCTTCTAGGTTAAACCGTTCGTTGGCAGTAACCGGTTTCATTTTGAGGTTTCACTCTGTTTTCTCCAATAGGGATACATGTATTTGGAACTCTAAATCAAACACGGTTTGTGCTAGCTCTTTGAAACTTGACAGAATAAAGCAGTTTCAAGTTCTATCTCTATGGTTTGTTTGCTGTTGATGTAGCCCTAAGCAGAGACTGGCGAGAATCACTTTCATGGAAAGGGCCTGCCAAGCTTCCAAAAAACTACGAGTTGCCTGAAATCTCAGCACACACTTTTTCACCCAATATTAATGAAACTTTCAGTTAATGATCAGTACACCAATCCCACTTGGCTTGCCAAATTTCGTTCTTCTAGGTTAAACCGTTCATTGGCAGTAACCGGTTTCATTTTGAAGTTTCACTCTGTTTTCTCCAATAGGGATACTTGTATTTGGAACTCTAAATCAAACACGGTTTGTGCTAGCTATTTGAAACTTGACACAATAAAGCAGTTTCAAGTTCTATCTCTATGGTTTGTTTGCTGTTGATGTAGCCCTAAGCAGAGACTGGCGAGAATCACATTCATTGAAAGGGCCTGCCAAACTTCCAAAAACCTACGAGTTGCCTGAAATCTCAGCACACACTTTTTCACCCAATCTTGATGAAACTTTCAGGTAATGATCAGTACACAAATCTTACTTGGCTCGCCAAATTTCGTTCTTCTAGGTTAAACCGTTCGTTGGCAGTAACCGGTTTCATTTTGAGGTTTCACTCTGTTTTCTCCTATAGGGAGACATGTATTTGGAACTCAATCAAACACGGTTTGTGCTAGCTCTTTGAAACTTGACACAATAAAGCAGTTTCAAGTTCTATCTCTATGGTCTGTTTGCTGTTGATGTAGCCCTAAGCAGAGACTGGCGAGAATCACTTTCATTGAAAGGGCCTGCCAAGCTTCCAAAAAACTACGAGTTGCCTGAAATCTCAGCAAACACTTTTTCACCCAATCTTGATGAAACTTTCAGGTAATGATCAGTACACCAATCCCACTTGGCTCGCCAAATTTCGTTCTTCTAGGTTAAACCGTTCGTTGGCAGTAACCGGTTTCATTTTGAGGTTTCACTCTGTTTTCTCCTATAGGAAGACATGTGTTTGGAACTCTAAATCAAACACGGTTTGTGCTAGCTCTTTGAAACTTGACACAATAAAGCAGTTTCAAGTTCTATCTCTATGGTTTGTTTGCTGTTGATGTAGCCCTAAGCAGAGACTGGCGAGAATCACTTTCATGGAAAGGGCCTGCCAAGTTTCCAAAAAACTATGAGTTGCCTGAAATCGTAGCAAACACTTTTTCACCCAATCTTGATGAAACTTTCAGGTAATGATCAGTACACCAATCCCACTTGGCTCGCCAAATTTCGTTCTTCTAGGTTAAACCGGTCGTTGGCAGTAACCGGTTTCATTTTGAGGTTTCACTCTGTTTTCTCCTATAGGCATACATGTATTTGGAACTCTAAATCAAACACGGTTTGTGCTAGCTCTTTGAAACTTGACACAATAAAGCAGTTTCAAGTTCTATCTCTATGGTTTGTTTGCTGTTGATGTAGCCCTAAGCAGAGACTGGCGAGAATCACTTTCATGGAAAGGGCCTGCCAAGCTTCCAAAAAACTACGAGTTTCCTGAAATCTCAGCAAACACTTTTTCACCCAATCTTGATGAAACTTTCAGGTAATGATCAGTACACCAATCCCACTTGGCTCGCCAAATTTCCTTCTTCTAGGTTAAACCGTTCGTTGGCAGTAACCGGTTTCATTTTGAGGTTTCACTCTGTTTTCTCCTATAGGGATACATGTATTTGGAACTCTAAATCAAACACGGTTTGTGCTAGCTCTTTGAAACTTGACACAATAAAGCAGTTTCAAGTTCTATCTCTATGGTTTGTTTGCTGTTGATGTAGCCCTAAGCACAGACTGGCGAGAATCACTTTCATGGAAAGGGCCTGAGAAGCTTCCAAAAAACTACGAGTTGCCTGAAATCTCAGCAAACACTTTTTCACCCAAACTTGATGAAACTTTCAGGTAATGATCAGAACACCAATCCCACTTGGCTCGCCAAATTTCGTTCTTCTAGGTTAAACCGTTCGTTGGCAGTAACCGGTTTCATTTTGAGATTTCACTCTGTTTTCTCCTATAGGGATACATGTATTTGGAACTCTAAATCAAACACGGTTTTTTGCTAGCTCTTTGAAACTTGACACAATAAAGCAGTTTCAAGTTCTATCTCTATGGTTTGTTTGCTGTTGATGTAGCCCTAAGCAGAGACTGGCGAGAATCACTTTCATGGAAAGGGGCCTGCAAGCTTCCAAAAAACTACGAGTTGCCTGAAATCTCAGCACACACTTTTTCACCCAATCTTGATGAAACTTTCAGGTAATGATCAGTACACCAATCCCACTTGGCTCGCCAAATTTCGTTCTTCTAGGTTAAACCGTTCGTTGGCAGTAACCGGTTTCATTTTGAGATTTCACTCTGTTTTCTCCTATAGGGATACATGTATTTGGAACTCTAAATCAAACACGGTTTTTTGCTAGCTCTTTGAAACTTGACACAATAAAGCAGTTTCAAGTTCTATCTCTATGGTTTGTTTGCTGTTGATGTAGCCCTAAGCAGAGACTGGCGAGAATCACTTTCATGGAAAGGGCCTGCCAAGCTTCCAAAAAACTACGAGTTGCCTGAAATCTCAGCACACACTTTTTCACCCAATCTTGATGAAACTTTCAGGTAATGATCAGTACACCAATCCCACTTGGCTCGCCAAATTTCGTTCTTCTAGGTTAAACCGTTCGTTGGCAGTAACCGGTTTCATTTTGAGGTTTCACTCTGTTTTCTCCTATAGGGATACATGTATTTGGAAGTCTAAATCAAACACGGTTTGTGCTAGCTCTTTGAAACTTGACACAATAAAGCAGTTTCAAGTTCTATCTCTATGGTTTGTTTGCTGTTGATGTAGCCCTAAGCAGAGACTGGCGAGAATCACTTTCATGGAAAGGGCTTGCCAAGCTTCCAAAAACTACGAGTTGCCTGAAATCTCAGCACACACTTTTTCACCCAATCTTGATGAAACTTTCAGGTAATGATCAGTACACCAATCCCACGTGGCTCGCCAAATTTCGTTCTTCTAGGTTAAACCGTTCGTTGGCAGTAACCGGTTTCATTTTGAGATTTCACTCTGTTTTATCCTATAGGGATACATGTATTTGGAACTCTAAATCAAACACGGTTTGTGCTAGCTCTTTGAAACTTGACACAATAAAGCAGTTTCAAGTTCTATCTCTATGGTCTGTTTGCTGTTGATGTAGCCCTAAGCAGAGACTTGCGAGAATCACTTTCATGGAAAGTGCCTGCCAAGCTTCCAAAAAACTACGAGTTGCCTGAAATCTCAGCAAACACTTTTTCACCCAATCTTGATGAAACTTTCAGGTAATGATCAGTACACCAATCCCACTTGGCTCGCCAAATTTCGTTCTTCTAGGTTAAACCGTTCGTTGGCAGTAACCGGTTTCATTTTGAGGTTTCACTCTGTTTTCTCCTATAGGGATACATGTATTTGGAACTCTAAATCAAACACGGTTTGTGCTAGCTCTTTGAAACTTGACAGAATAAAGCAGTTTCAAGTTCTATCTCTATGGTTTGTTTGCTGTTGATGTAGCCCTAAGCAGAGACTGGCGAGAATCACTTTCATTGAAAGGGCCTGCCAAGCTTCCAAAAAAACTACGAGTTGCCTGAAATCTCAGCACACACTTTTTCACCCAATCTTGATGAAACTTTCAGTTAATGATCAGTACACCAATCCCACTTGACTCGCCAAATTTCGTTCTTCTAGGTTAAACCGTTCGTTGGCAGTAACCGGTTTCATTTTGAGGTTTCACTCTGTTTTCTTGTATAGGGATACATGTATTTGGAACTCTAAATCAAACACGGTTTGTGCTAGCTCTTTGAAACTTGACACAATAAAGCAGTTTCAAGTTCTATCTCTATGGTTTGTTTGCTGTTGATGTAGCCCTAAGCAGAGACAGGCGAGAATCACTTTCATGGAAAGGGCCTGCCAAGCTTCCAAAAAACTACGAGTTTCCTGAAATCTCAGCACACACTTTTTCAACAAATCTTGATGAAACTTTCAGGTAATGGTCAGTACAACAATCCCACTTGGCTCGCCAAATTTCGTTCTTCTAGGTAAAACCGTTCGTTGGCAGTAACCGGTTTCATTTTGAGGTTTCACTCTGTTTTCTCCTACAGGGATACATGTATTTGGAACTCTAAATCAAACACGGTTTGTGCTAGCTCTTTGAAACTTGACACAATAAAGCAGTTTCAAGTTCTATCTCTATGGTTTGTTTGCTGTTGTTGTAGCCCTAAGCAGAGACTGGCGAGAATCACTTTCATGGAAAGGGCCTGCCAAGCTTTCAAAAAACTACGAGTTGCCTGAAATCTCAGCACACACTTTTTCACCCAATCTTGATTAAACTTTCAGGTAATCATCAGTAAACCAATCTCACTTGGCTCGCTAAACTTCGTTCTTCTAGGTTAAACCGTTCGTTGGCAGTAACAGGTTTCATTTTGAGGTTTCACTCTGTTTTCTCCTATAGGGCTACATGTATTTGGCAGTCTAAATCAAACACGGTTTGTGCTAGCTCTTTGAAACTTGACACAATAAAGCAGTTTCAAGTTCTATCCCTATGGTTTGTTTGCTGTTGATGTAGCCCTAAGCAGAGACTGGCGAGAATCACTTTCATGGAAAGGGCCTGCCAAGCTTCCAAAAAACTACGAGTTGCCTGAAATCTCAGCACACACTTTTTCACCCCATCTTGATGAAACTTTCAGGTAATGATCAGTACACCAATCCCACGTGGCTTGCCAAATTTCGTTCTTCTAGGTTAAACCGTTCGTTGGCAGTAACCGGTTTCATTTTGAGATTTCACTCTGTTTTCTCCTATAGGGATACATGTATTTGGAACTCTAAATCAAACACGGTTTGTGCTAGCTCTTTGAAACTTGACAGAATAAAGCAGTTTCAAGTTCTATCTCTATGGTTTGTTTGCTGTTGATGTAGCCCTAAGCAGAGACTGGCGAGAATCACTTTCATGGAAAGGGCCTGCCAAGCTTCCAAAAAACTACGAGTTTCCTGAAATCTCAGCACACACTTTTCACCCAATCTTGATGAAACTTTCAGGTAATGATCAGTACACCAATCCCACTTGGCTCGCCAAATTTCGTTCTTCTAGGTTAAACCGTTCGTTGGCAGTAACCGGTTTCATTTTGAGGTTTCACTCTGTTTTCTCCTATAGGGATACATGTATTTGGAACTCTAAATCAAACACGGTTTGTGCTAGCTCTTTGAAACTTGACACAATAAAGCAGTTTCAAGTTCTATCTCTATGGTTTGTTTGCTGTTGATGTAGCCCTAAGCAGAGACTGGCGAGAATCACTTTCATGGAAAGGGCCTGCCAAGCTTCCAAAAAACTAGGAGTTGCCTGAAATCTCAGCACACACTTTTTCACCCAATCTTGATGAAACTTTCAGTTAATGATCAGTACACCAATCCCACTTGACTCACCAAATTTCGTTCTTCCTAGGTTAAACCGTTCATTGGCAGTAACCGGTTTCATTTTGAGGTTTCACTCTGTTTTCTTGTATAGGGATACATGTATTTGGAACTCTAAATCAAACAAGGTTTGTGCTAGCTCTTTGAAACTTGACAGAATAAAGCAGTTTCAAGTTCTATCTCTATGGTGTGTTTGGTGTTGATGTAGCCCTAAGCAGAGACTGGCGAGAATCACTTTCATGGAAAGGGCCTGCCAAGCTTCCAAAAAACTACGAGTTTCCTGAAATCTCAGCACACACTTTTTCACCCAATCTTGATGAAACTTTCAGGTAATGATCAGTACAACAATCCCACTTGGCTCGCCAAATTTCGTTCTTCTAGGTTAAACCGTTCGTTGGCAGTAACCGGTTTCATTTTGAGGTTTCACTCTGTTTTCTCCTACAGGGATACATGTATTTGGAACTCTAAATCAAACACGGTTTGTGCTAGCTCTTTGAAACTTGACACAATAAAGCAGTTTCAAGTTCTATCTCTATGGTTTGTTTGCTGTTGTTGTAGCCCTAAGCAGAGACTGGCGAGAATCACTTTCATGGAAAGGGCCTGCCAAGCTTTCAAAAAACTACGAGTTGCCTGAAATCTCAGCACACACTTTTTCACCCAATCTTGATTAAACTTTCAGGTAATCATCAGTAAACCAATCTCACTTGGCTCGCTAAACTTCGTTCTTCTAGGTTAAACCGTTCGTTGGCAGTAACAGGTTTCATTTTGAGGTTTCACTCTGTTTTCTCCTATAGGGCTACATGTATTTGGAAGTCTAAATCAAACACGGTTTGTGCTAGCTCTTTGAAACTTGACACAATAAAGCAGTTTCAAGTTCTATCCCTATGGTTTGTTTGCTGTTGATGTAGCCCTAAGCAGAGACTGGCGAGAATCACTTTCATGGAAAGGGCCTGCCAAGCTTCCAAAAAACTACGAGTTGCCTGAAATCTCAGCACACACTTTTTCACCCCATCTTGATGAAACTTTCAGGTAATGATCAGTACACCAATCCCACGTGGCTTGCCAAATTTCGTTCTTCTAGGTTAAACCGTTCGTTGGCAGTAACCGGTTTCATTTTGAGATTTCACTCTGTTTTCTCCTATAGGGATACATGTATTTGGAACTCTAAATCAAACACGGTTTGTGCTAGCTCTTTGAAACTTGACAGAATAAAGCAGTTTCAAGTTCTATCTCTATGGTTTGTTTGCTGTTGATGTAGCCCTAAGCAGAGACTGGCGAGAATCACTTTCATGGAAAGGGCCTGCCAAGCTTCCAAAAAACTACGAGTTTCCTGAAATCTCAGCACACACTTTTTCACCCAATCTTGATGAAACTTTCAGGTAATGATCAGTACACCAATCCCACTTGGCTCGCCAAATTTCGTTCTTCTAGGTTAAACCGTTCGTTGGCAGTAACCGGTTTCATTTTGAGGTTTCACTCTGTTTTCTCCTATAGGGATACATGTATTTGGAACTCTAAATCAAACACGGTTTGTGCTAGCTCTTTGAAACTTGACACAATAAAGCAGTTTCAAGTTCTATCTCTATGGTTTGTTTGCTGTTGATGTAGCCCTAAGCAGAGACTGGCGAGAATCACTTTCATGGAAAGGGCCTGCCAAGCTTCCAAAAAACTACGAGTTTCCTGAAATCTCAGCACACACTTTTTCACCCAATCTTGATGAAACTTTCAGGTAATGATCAGTACAACAATCCCACTTGGCTCGCCAAATTTCGTTCTTCTAGGTTAAACCGTTCATTGGCAGTAACCGGTTTCATTTTGAGGTTTCACTCTGTTTTCTTGTATAGGGATACATGTATTTGGAACTCTAAATCAAACAAGGTTTGTGCTAGCTCTTTGAAACTTGACAGAATAAAGCAGTTTCAAGTTCTATCTCTATGGTGTGTTTGGTGTTGATGTAGCCCTAAGCAGAGACTGGCGAGAATCACTTTCATGGAAAGGGCCTGCCAAGCTTCCAAAAAACTACGAGTTTCCTGAAATCTCAGCACACACTTTTTCACCCAATCTTGATTAAACTTTCAGGTAATCATCAGTAAACCAATCTCACTTGGCTCGCTAAACTTCGTTCTTCTAGGTTAAACCGTTCGTTGGCAGTAACCGGTTTCATTTTGAGATTTCACTCTGTTTTCTCCTATAGGGATACATGTTTTTGGAACTCTAAATCAAACACGGTTTGTGCTAGCTCTTTGAAACTTGTCACAATAAAGCAGTTTCAAGTTCTATCTCTATGGTCTGTTTGCTGTTGATGTAGCCCTAAGCAGAGACTGGCGAGAATCACTTTCATGGAAGGGCCTGCCAAGCTTCCAAAAACTACGAGTTGCCTGAAATCTCAGCAAACACTTTTTCACCCAATCTTGATGAAACTTTTCAGGTAATGATCAGTACACCAATCCCACTTGGCTCGCCAAATTTCGTTCTTCTAGGTTAAACCGTTCGTTGGCAGTAACCGGTTTCATTTGAGGTTTCACTCTGTTTTCTCCTATAGGGATACATGTATTTGGAACTCTAAATCAAACACGGTTTGTGCTAGCTCTTTGAAACTTGACACAATAAAGCAGTTTCAAGTTCTATCTCTATGGTTTGTTTGCTGTTGATGTAGCCCTAAGCAGAGACTGGCGAGAATCACTTTCATGGAAAGGGCCTGACAAGCTTCCAAAAAACTACGAGTTGCCTGAAATCTCAGCAAACACTTTTTCACCCAATCTTGATGAAACTTTCAGGTAATGATCAGAACACCAATCCCACTTGACTCGCCAAATTTCGTTCTTCTAGGTTAAACCGTTCGTTGGCAGTAACCGGTTTCATTTTGAGGTTTCACTCTGTTTTCTCCTATAGGGATACATGTATTTGGAACTCTAAATCAAACACGGTTTGTGCTAGCTCTTTGAAACTTGACACAATAAAGCAGTTTCAAGTTCTATCTCTATGGTTTGTTTGCTGTTGATGTAGCCCTAAGCAGAGACTGGCGAGAATCACTTTCATGGAAAGGGCCTGCCAAGCTTCCAAAAAACTACGAGTTGCCTGAAATCTCAGCACACACTTTTTCACCCAATCTTGATGAAACTTTCAGGTAATGATCAGTACACCAATCCCACTTGGCTCGCCAAATTTCGTTCTCTAGGTTAAACCGTTCGTTGGCAGTAACCGGTTCATTTTGAGGTTTCACTCTGTTTTCTCCTATAGGGATACATGTATTTGGAACTCTAAATGAAACACGGTTTGTGCTAGCTCTTTGAAACTTGACACAATAAAGCAGTTTCAAGTTCTATCTCTATGGTTTGTTTGCTGTTGTTGTAGCCCTAAGCAGAGACTGGCGAGAATCACTTTCATGGAAAGGGCCTGCCAAGCTTTCAAACAACTACGAGTTGCCTGAAATCTCAGCACACACTTTTTCACCCAATCTTGATTAAACTTTCAGGTAATCATCAGTAAACCAATCTCACTTGGCTCGCCAAATTTCGTTCTTCTAGGTTAAACCGTTCGTTGGCAGTAACCGGTTTCATTTTGAGGTTTCACTCTGTTTTCTCCTATAGGGATACATGTATTTGGAAGTCTAAATCAAACACGGTTTGTGCTAGCTCTTTGAAACTTGACACAATAAAGCAGTTACAAGTTCTATCTCTATGGTTTGTTTGCTGTTGATGTAGCCCTAAGCAGAGACTGGCGAGAATCACTTTCATGGAAAGGGCCTGACAAGCTTCCAAAAAACTACGAGTTGCCTGAAATCTCAGCACACACTTTTTCACCCAATCTTGATGAAACTTTCAGTTAATGATCAGTACACCAATCCCACTTGGCTTGCCAAATTTCGTTCTTCTAGGTTAAACCGTTCGTTGGCAGTAACCGGTTTCATTTTGAGGTTTCACTCTGTTTTCTCCTATAGGGAGACATGTATTTGGAACTCTAAATCAAACACGGTTTGTGCTAGCTCTTTGAAACTTGACACAATAAAGCAGTTTCAAGTTCTATCTCTATGGTTTGTTTGCTGTTGATGTAGCCCTAAGCAGAGAATGGCGAGAATCACTTTCATGGAAAGGGCCTGCCAAGCTTCCAAAAAACTATGAGTTGCCTGAAATCGTAGCAAACACTTTTTCACCCAATCTTGATGAAACTTTCAGGTAATGATCAGTACACCAATCCCACTTGGCTCGCCAAATTTCGTTCTTCTAGGTTAAACCGTTCGTTGGCAGTAACCGGTTTCATTTTGAGGTTTCACTCTGTTTTCTCCTATAGGCATACATGTATTTGGAACTCTAAATCAAACACGGTTTGTGCTAGCTCTTTGAAACTTGACACAATAAAGCAGTTTCAAGTTCTATCTCTATGGTTTGTTTGCTGTTGATGTAGCCCTAAGCAGAGACTGGCGAGAATCACTTTCATGGAAAGGGCCTGCCAAGCTTCCAAAAAACTACGAGTTTCCTGAAATCTCAGCAAACACTTTTCCACCCAATCTTGATGAAACTTTCAGGTAATGATCAGTACACCAATCCCACTTGGCTCGCCAAATTTCGTTCTTCTAGGTTAAACCATTCGTTGGCAGTAACCGGTTTCATTTTGAGGTTTCACTCTGTTTTCTCCTATAGGGATACATGTATTTGGAAGTCTAAATCAAACACGGTTTGTGCTAGCTCTTTGAAACTTGACACAATAAAGCAGTTTCGAGTTCTATCTCTATGGTTTGTTTGCTGTTGATGTAGCCCTAAGCAGAGACTGGCGAGAATCACTTTCATGGAAAGGGCCTGCCAAGCTTCCAAAAAACTACGAGTTTCCTGAAATCTCAGCACACACTTTTTCACCCAATCTTGATGAAACTTTCAGGTAATGATCAGTACACCAATTTCACTTGGCTCGCCAAATTTCGTTCTTCTAGGTTAAACCGTTCGTTGGCAGTAACCGGTTTCATTTTGAGGTTTCACTCTGTTTTCTCCTATAGGGATACATGTATTTGGAACTCTAAATCAAACACGGTTTGTGCTAGCTCTTTGAAACTTGACACAATAAAGCAGTTTCATGTTCTATCTCTATGGTTTGTTTGCTGTTGTTGTAGCCCTAAGCAGAGACTCGCGAGAATCACTTTCATGGAAAGGGCCTGCCAAGCTTTCAAAAAACTACGAGTTGCCTGAAATCTCAGCACACACTTTTTCACCCAATCTTGAATAAACTTTCAGGTAATCATCAGTAAACCAATCTCACTTGGCTCGCCAAATTTCGTTCTTCTAGGTTAAACCGTTCGTTGGCAGTAACCGGTTTCATTTTGAGGTTTCACTCTGTTTTCTCCTATAGGGATACATGTATTTGGAAGTCTAAATCAAACACGGTTTGTGCTAGCTCTTTGAAACTTGACACAATAAAGCAGTTTCAAGTTCTATCTCTATGGTTTCTTTGCTGTTGATGTAGCCCTAAGCAGAGACTGGCGAGAATCACTTTCATGGAAAGGGCTTGCCAAGCTTCCAAAAAACTACGAGTTTCCAGAAATCTCAGCAAACACTTTTTCACCCAATCTTGATGAAACTTTCAGGTAATGATCAGTACACCAATCCCACGTGGCTCGCCAAATTTCGTTCTTCTAGGTTAAACCGTTTTTTGGCAGTAACCGGTTTCATTTTGAGATTTCACTCTGTTTTCTCCTATAGGGATACATGTATTTGGAACTCTAAATCAAACACGGTTTGTGCTACCTCTTTGAAACTTGACAGAATAAAGCAGTTTCAAGTTCTATCTCTATGGTTTCTTTGCTGTTGATGTAGCCCTAAGCAGAGACTGGCGAGAATCACTTTCATGGAAAGGGCCTGCCAAGCTTCCAAAAAACTACGAGTTTCCTGAAATCTCAGCAAACACTTTTTCACCCAATCTTGATGAAACTTTCAGGTAATGATCAGTACACCAATCCCACTTGGCTCGCCAAATTTCGTTCTTCTAGGTTAAACCGTTCGTTGGCAGTAACCGGTTTCATTTTGAGGTTTCACTCTGTTTTCTCCTATAGGGATACATGTATTTGGAACTCTAAATCAAACACGGTTTGTGCTAGCTCTTTGAACTTGACACAATAAAGCAGTTTCAAGTTCTATCTCTATGGTTTGTTTGCTGTTGATGTAGCCCTAAGCATAGACTGGCGAGAATCACTTTCATGGAAAGGGCCTGCCAAGCTTCCAAAAAACTACGAGTTTCCTGAAATCTCAGCACACACTTTTTCACCCAATCTTGATGAAACTTACAGGTAATGGTCAGTACAACAATCCCACTTGGCTCGCCAAATTTCGTTCTTCTAGGTTAAACCGTTCGTTGGCAGTAACCGGTTTCATTTTGAGGTTTCACTCTGTTTTCTCCTATAGGGATACATGGATTTGGAACTCTAAATCAAACACGGTTTGTGCTAGCTCTTTGAAACTTGACACAATAAAGCAGTTTCAAGTTCTATCTCTATGGTTTGTTTGCTGTTGTTGTAGCCCTAAGCAGAGACTGGCGAGAATCACTTTCATGGAAAGGGCCTGCCAAGCTTTCAAAAAACTACGAGTTGCCTGAAATCTCAGCACACACTTTTTCACCCAATCTTGATGAAACTTTCAGGTAATCATCAGTAAACCAATCTCACTTGGCTCGCCAAATTTCGTTCTTCTAGGTTAAACCGTTCGTTGGCAGTAACCGGTTTCATTTTGAGGTTTCACTCTGTTTTCTCCTATAGGGATACATGTATTTGGAAGTCTAAATCAAACACGGTTTGTGCTAGCTCTTTGAAACTTGACACAATAAAGCAGTTTCAAGTTCTATCTCTATGGTTTCTTTGCTGTTGATGTAGCCCTAAGCAGAGACTGGCGAGAATCACTTTCATGGAAAGGGCCTGCCAAGCTTCCAAAAAACTACGAGTTTCCTGAAATCTCAGCAAACACTTTTTCACCCAATCTTGATGAAACTTTCAGGTAATGATCAGTACACCAATCCCACGTGGCTCGCCAAATTTCGTTCTTCTAGGTTAAACCGTTTTTTGGCAGTAACCGGTTTCATTTTGAGATTTCACTCTGTTTTCTCCTATAGGGATACATGTATTTGGAACTCTAAATCAAACACGGTTTGTGCTAGCTCTTTGAAACTTGTCACAATAAAGCAGTTTCAAGTTCTATCTCTATGGTCTGTTTGCTGTTGATGTAGCCCTAAGCAGAGACTGGCGAGAATCACTTTCATGGAAAGTGCCTGCAAAGCTTCCAAAAAACTACAAGTTGCCTGAAATATCAGCAAACACTTTTTCACCCAATCTTGATGAAACTTTCAGGTAATGATCAGTACACCAATCCCACTTGGCTTGCCAAATTTCATTCTTCTAGGTTAAACCGTTCGTTGGCAGTAACCGGTTTCATTTTGAGGTTTCACTCTGTTTTCTCCTATAGGGATACATGTATTTGGAACTCTAAATCAAACACGGTTTGTGCTAGCTCTTTGAAACTTGACACAATAAAGCAGTTTCAAGTTCTATCTCTATGGTTTGTTTGCTGTTGATGTAGCCCTAAGCAGAGACTGGCGAGAATCACTTTCATGGAAAGGGCCTGCCAAGCTTCCAAAAAACTACGAGTTGCCTGAAATCTCAGCACACACTTTTTCACGCAATCTTGATGAAACTTTCAGGTAATGATCAGTACACCAATCCCACTTGGCTCGCCAAATTTCGTTCTTCTAGGTTAAACCGTTCGTTGGCAGTAACCGGTTTCATTTTGAGGTTTCACTCTGTTTTCTCCTATAGGCATACATGTATTTGGAACTCTAAATCAAACACGGTTTGTGCTAGCTCTTTGAAACTTGACACAATAAAGCAGTTTCAAGTTCTATCTCTATGGTTTGTTTGCTGTTGATGTAGCCCTAAGCAGAGACTGGCGAGAATCACTTTCATGGAAAGGGCCTGCCAAGCTTCCAAAAAACTACGAGTTTCCTGAAATCTCAGCAAACACTTTTCCACCCAATCTTGATGAAACTTTCAGGTAATGATCAGTACACCAATCCCACTTGGCTCGCCAAATTTCGTTCTTCTAGGTTAAACCGTTCGTTGGCAGTAACCGGTTTCATTTTGAGGTTTCACTCTGTTTTCTCCTATAGGGATACATGTATTTGGAAGTCTAAATCAAACACGGTTTGTGCTAGCTCTTTGAAACTTGACACAATAAAGCAGTTTCGAGTTCTATCTCTATGGTTTGTTTGCTGTTGATGTAGCCCTAAGCAGAGACTGGCGAGAATCACTTTCATGGAAAGGGCCTGCCAAGCTTCCAAAAACTACGAGTTTCCTGAAATCTCAGCACACACTTTTTCACCCAATCTTGATGAAACTTTCAGGTAATGATCAGTACACCAATTTCACTTGGCTCGCCAAATTTCGTTCTTCTAGGTTAAACCGTTCGTTGGCAGTAACCGGTTTCATTTTGAGGTTTCACTCTGTTTTCTCCTATAGGGATACATGTATTTGGAACTCTAAATCAAACACGGTTTGTGCTAGCTCTTTGAAACTTGACACAATAAAGCAGTTTCATGTTCTATCTCTATGGTTTGTTTGCTGTTGTTGTAGCCCTAAGCAGAGACTCGCGAGAATCACTTTCATGGAAAGGGCCTGCCAAGCTTTCAAAAAACTACGAGTTGCCTGAAATCTCAGCACACACTTTTTCACCCAATCTTGAATAAACTTTCAGGTAATCATCAGTAAACCAATCTCACTTGGCTCGCCAAATTTCGTTCTTCTAGGTTAAACCGTTCGTTGGCAGTAACCGGTTACATTTTGAGGTTTCACTCTGTTTTCTCCTATAGGGATACATGTATTTGGAAGTCTAAATCAACACGGTTTGTGCTAGCTCTTTGAAACTTGACACAATAAAGCAGTTTCAAGTTCTATCTCTATGTTTGTTTGCTGTTGTTGTAGCCCTAAGCAGAGACTGGCGAGAATCACTTTCATGGAAAGGGCCTGCAAGCTTTCAAAAAACTACGAGTTGCCTGAAATCTCAGCACACACTTTTTCACCCAATCTTGATGAAACTTTCAGGTAATCATCAGTAAACCAATCTCACTTGGCTCGCCAAATTTCGTTCTTCTAGGTTAAAACCGTTCGTTGGCAGTAACCGGTTTCATTTTGAGGTTTCACTCTGTTTTCTCCTATAGGGATACATGTATTTGGAAGTCTAAATCAAACACGGTTTGTGCTAGCTCTTTGAAACTTGACACAATAAAGCAGTTTCAAGTTCTATCTCTATGGTTTCTTTGCTGTTGATGTAGCCCTAAGCAGAGACTGGCGAGAATCACTTTCATGGAAAGGGCCTGCCAAGCTTCCAAAAACTACGACGTTTCCTGAAATCTCAGCAAACACTTTTTCACCCAATCTTGATGAAACTTTCAGGTAATGATCAGTACACCAATCCCACTTGGCTTGCCAAATTCATTCTTCTAGGTTAAACGTTCGTTGGCAGTAACCGGTTTCATTTTGAGGTTTCACTCTGTTTTCTCCTATAGGATACATGTATTTGGAACTCTAAATCAAACACGGTTTGTGCTAGCTCTTTGAAACTTGACACAATAAAGCAGTTTCAAGTTCTATCTCTATGGTTTGTTTGCTGTTGATGTAGCCCTAAGCAGAGACTGGCGAGAATCACTTTCATGGAAAGGGCCTGACAAGCTTCCAAAAAACTACGAGTTGCCTGAAATCTAAGCACACACTTTTTCACCCAATCTTGATGAAACTTTCAGTTAATGATCAGTACCACCAATCCCACTTGGCTTGCCAAATTTCGTTCTTCTAGGTTAAACCGTTCGTTGGCAGTAACCGGTTTCATTTTGAGGTTTCACTCTGTTTTCTCCTATAGGGATACATGTATTTGGAACTCTAAATCAAACACGGTTTGTGCTAGCTCTTTGAAACTTGACACAATAAAGCAGTTTCAAGTTCTATCTCTATGGTTTGTTTGCTGTTGATGTAGCCCTAACCAGAGACTGGCGAGAATCACTTTCATGGAAAGGGACTGCCAAGCTTCCAAAAACTAAGAGTTGCCTGAAATCTCAGCACACACTTTTTCACCCAATCTTGATGAAACTTTCAGGTAACGATCAGTACACCAGTCCCACTTGGCTCGCCCAAATTTCGTTCTTCTAGGTTAAACCGTTCGTTGGCAGTAACTGGTTTCATTTTGAGGTTTCACTCTGTTTTCTCCTATAGGGATACATGTATTTGGAACTCTAAATCAAACACTGTTTGTGCTAGCTCTTTGAACCTTGACAGAATAAAGCAGTTTCAAGTTCTATCTCTATGGTTTCTTTGCCGTTGATGTAGCCCTAAGCAGAGACTGGCGAGAATCACTTTCATGGAAAGGGCCTGCCAAGCTTCCAAAAAACTACGAATTGCCTGAAATCTCAGAAAACACTTTTTCACCCAATCTTGATGAAACTTTCAGGTAATGATCAGTACACCAATCCCACTTGGCTCGCCAAATTTCGTTCTTCTAGGTTAAACCGTTCGTTGGCAGTAACCGGTTTCATTTTGAGGTTTCACTCTGTTTTCTCCTATAGGGATACATGTATTTTGGAAGTCTAAATCAAACACGGTTTGTGCTAGCTCTTTGAAACTTGACACAATAAAGCAGTTTCAAGTTCTATCTCTATGGTTTCTTTGCTGTTGATGTAGCCCTAAGCAGAGACTGGCGAGAATCACTTTCATGGAAAGGGCCTGCCAAGCTTCCAAAAAACTACGAGTTTCCTGAAATCTCAGCAAACACTTTTTCACCCAATCTTGATGAAACTTTCAGGTAATGATCAGTACACCAATCCCACGTGGCTCGCCAAATTTCGTTCTTCTAGGTTAAACCGTTTTTTGGCAGTAACCGGTTTCATTTTGAGATTTCACTCTGTTTTCTCCTATAGGGATACATGTATTTGGAAGTCTAAATCAAACACGGTTTGTGCTAGCTCTTTGAAACTTGTCACAATAAAGCAGTTTCAAGTTCTATCTCTATGGTCTGTTTGCTGTTGATGTAGCCCTAAGCAGAGACTGGCGAGAATCACTTTCATGGAAAGTGGCCTGCCAAGCTTCCAAAAAACTACGAGTTGCCTGAAATCTCAGCAAACACTTTTTCACCCAATCTTGATGAAACTTTCAGGTAATGATCAGTACACCAATCCACTTGGCTTGCCAAATTTCATTCTTCTAGGTTAAACCGTTCGTTGGCAGTAACCGGTTTCATTTTGAGTTTCACTCTGTTTTCTCCTATAGGGATACATGTATTTGGAACTCTAAATCAAACACGGTTTGTGCTAGCTCTTTGAAACTTGACACAATAAAGCAGTTTCAAGTTCTATCTCTATGGTTTGTTTGCTGTTGATGTAGCCCTAAGCAGAGACTGGCGAGAATCACTTTCATGGAAAGGGCCTGACAAGCTTCCAAAAAACTACGAGTTGCCTGAATCTAAGCACACACTTTTTCACCCAATCTTGATGAAACTTTCAGTTTAATGATCAGTACACCAATCCCACTTGGCTTGCCAAATTTCGTTCTTCTAGGTTAAACCGTTCGTTGGCAGTAACCGGTTTCATTTTGAGGTTTCACTCTGTTTTCTCCTATAGGGATACATGTATTTGGAACTCTAAATCAAACACGGTTTGTGCTAGCTCTTTGAAACTTGACACAATAAAGCAGTTTCAAGTTCTATCTCTATGGTTTGTTTGCTGTTGATGTAGCCCTAACCAGAGACTGGCGAGAATCACTTTCATGGAAAGGGACTGCCAAGCTTCCAAAAAACTAAGAGTTGCCTGAAATCTCAGCACACACTTTTTCACCCAATCTTGATGAAACTTTCAGGTAACGATCAGTACACCAGTCCCACTTGGCTCGCCAAATTTCGTTCTTCTAGGTTAAACCGTTCGTTGGCAGTAACTGGTTTCATTTTGAGGTTTCACTCTGTTTTCTCCTATAGGGATACATGTATTTGGAACTCTAAATCAAACACTGTTTGTGCTAGCTCTTTGAACCTTGACAGAATAAAGCAGTTTCAAGTTCTATCTCTATGGTTTCTTTGCCGTTGATGTAGCCCTAAGCAGAGACTGGCGAGAATCACTTTCATGGAAAGGGCCTGCCAAGCTTCCAAAAAACTACGAATTGCCTGAAATCTCAGAAAACACTTTTTCACCCAATCTTGATGAAACTTTCAGGTAATGATCAGTACACCAATCCCACTTGGCTCGCCAAATTTCGTTCTTCTAGGTTAAACCGTTCGTTGGCAGTAACCGGTTTCATTTTGAGGTTTCACTCTGTTTTCTCCTATAGGGATACATGTATTTGGAAGTCTAAATCAAACACGGTTTGTGCTAGCTCTTTGAAACTTGACACAATAAAGCAGTTTCAAGTTCTATCTCTATGGTTTCTTTGCTGTTGATGTAGCCCTAAGCAGAGACTGGCGAGAATCACTTTCATGGAAAGGGCCTGCCAAGCTTCCAAAAAACTATGAGTTGCCTGAAATCTCAGCACACACTTTTTCACCCAATCTTGATGAAACTTTCAGGTAATGATCAGTACACCAATCCCACTTGGCTCGCCAATTCGTTCTTCTAGGTTAAACCATTCGTTGGCAGTAACCGGTTTCATTTTGAGGTTTCACTCTGTTTTCTCCTATAGGGATACATGTATTTGGAACTCTAAATCAAACACGGTTTGTGCTAGCTCTTTGAAACTTGACACAATAAAGCAGTTTCAAGTTCTATCTCTATGGTTTCTTTGCTGTTGATGTAGCCCTAAGCAGAGACTGGCGAGAATCACTTTCATGGAAAGGGCCTGCCAAGCTTCCAAAAAACCTAGGAGTTGCCTGAAATATCAGCACACACTTTTTCACCCAATCTTGATGAAACTTTCAGGTAATGATCAGTACACCAATCCCACGTGGCTCGCCAAATTTCGTTCTTCTAGGTTAAACCGTTCGTTGGCAGTAACCGGTTTCATTTTGAGATTTCACTCTGTTTTCTCCTATTGGGATACATGTATTTGGAACTCTAAATCAAACACGGTTTGTGCTAGCTCTTTGAAACTTGACACAATAAAGCAGTTTCAAGTTCTATCTCTATGGTTTCTTTGCTGTTGATGTAGCCCTAAGCAGAGACTGGCGAGAATCACTTTCATGGAAAGGGCCTGCCAAGCTTCCAAAAAACTAAGAGTTGCCTGAAATCTCAGCACACACTTTTTCACCCAATCTTGATGAAACTTTCAGGTAATGATCAGTACACAGATCCCACTTGGCTCGCCAAATTTCGTTCTTCTAGGTTAAACCGTTCGTTGGCAGTAACTGGTTTCATTTTGAGGTTTCACTCTGTTTTCTTCTATAGGAATACATGTATTTGGAACTCTAAATCAAACACTGTTTGTGCTAGCTCTTTGAAACTTGACAGAATAAAGCAGTTTCAAGTTCTATCTCTATGGTTTCTTTGCCGTTGATGTAGCCCTA
Organism: Ictidomys tridecemlineatus; assembly: GCF_052094955.1. Classification (NCBI taxonomy): domain Eukaryota; kingdom Metazoa; phylum Chordata; class Mammalia; order Rodentia; family Sciuridae; genus Ictidomys; species Ictidomys tridecemlineatus. The sequence continues at coordinate 21,709 of NW_027522672.1, forward strand.
AGCAGAGACTGGCGAGAATCACTTTCATGGAAAGGGCCTGCCAACCTTCCAAAAAACTACGAGTTGCCTGAAATCTCAGCAAACAGTTTTCCACCCAATCTTGATGAAACTTTCAGGTAATGATCAGTACACCAATACCACTTGGCTCGCCAAATTTCGTTCTTCTATTTTAAACCGTTAGTTGGCAGTAACCGGTTTCATTTGAGGTTTCACTCTGTTTTCTCCTATAGGGATACATGTATTTGGAACTCTAAATCAAACTCGGTTTGTGCTAGCTCTTTGAAACTTGACACAATAAAGCAGTTTCAAGTTCTATCTCTATGGTTTCTTTGCTGTTGATGTAGCCCTAAGCAGAGACTGGCGAGAATCACTTTCATGGAAAGGGCCTGCCAAGCTTCCAAAAAACTATGAGTTGCCTGAAATCTCAGCACACACTTTTTCACCCAATCTTGATGAAACTTTCAGGTAATGATCAGTACACCAATCCCACTTGGCTCGCCAAATTTCGTTCTTCTAGGTTAAACCGTTCGTTGGCAGTAACCGGTTTCATTTTGAGGTTTCACTCTGTTTTCTCCTATAGGGATACATGTATTTGGAACTCTAAATCAAACACGGTTTGTGCTAGCTCTTTGAAACTTGACACAATAAAGCAGTTTCAAGTTCTATCTCTATGGTTTTTTTCTGTTGATGTAGCCCTAAGCAGAGACTGGCGAGAATCACTTTCATGGAAAGGGCCTGCCAACCTTCCAAAAAACTACGAGTTGCCTGAAATCTCAGCAAACAGTTTTCCACCCAATCTTGATGAAACTTTCAGGTAATGATCAGTACACCAATACCACTTGCTCCGCCAAATTTCGTTCTTCTATTTTAACCATTAGTTTGGCAGTAACCGGTTTCATTTTGAGGTTTCACTCTGTTTTCTCCTATAGGGATACATGTATTTGGAACTCTAAATCAAACTCGGTTTGTGCTAGCTCTTTGAAACTTGACACAATAAAGCAGTTTCAAGTTCTATCTCTATGGTTTCTTTGCTGTTGATGTAGCCCTAAGCAGAGACTGGCGAGAATCACTTTCATGGAAAGGGCCTGCCAAGCTTCCAAAAAACTATGAGTTGCCTGAAATCTCAGCACACACTTTTTCACCCAATCTTGATGAAACTTTCAGGTAATGATCAGTACACCAATCCCACTTGGCTCGCCAAATTTTGTTCTTCTAGGTTAAACCGTTCGTTGGCAGTAACCGGTTTCATTTTGAGGTTTCACTCTGTTTTCTCCTATAGGGATACATGTATTTGGAACTCTAAATCAAACACGGTTTCTGCTAGCTCTTTGAAACTTGACACAATAAAGCAGTTTCAAGTTCTATCTCTATGGTTTGTTTGCTGTTGATGTAGCCCTAAGCAGAGACTGGCGAGAATCACTTTCATGGAAAGGGCCTGCCAAGCTTCCAAAAAACTAGGAGTTGCCTGAAATATCAGCACACACTTTTTCACCCAATCTTGATGAAACTTTCAGGTAATGATCAGTACACCAATCCCACGTGGCTCGCCAAATTTCGTTCTTCTAGGTTAAACCGTTCGTTGGCAGTAACCGGTTTCATTTTGAGATTTCACTCTGTTTTCTCCTATTGGGATACATGTATTTGGAACTCTAAATCAAACACGGTTTGTGCTAGCTCTTTGAAACTTGACACAATAAAGCAGTTTCAAGTTCTATCTCTATGGTTTCTTTGCTGTTGATGTAGCCCTAAGCAGAGACTGGCGAGAATCACTTTCATGGAAAGGGCCTGCCAAGCTTCCAAAAAACTAAGAGTTGCCTGAAATCTCAGCACACACTTTTTCACCCAATCTTGATGAAACTTTCAGGTAATGATCAGTACACAGATCCCACTTGGCTCGCCAAATTTCGTTCTTCTAGGTTAAAGCGGTCGTTGGCAGTAACTGGTTTCATTTTGAGGTTTCACTCTGTTTTCTTCTATAGGAATACATGTATTTGGAACTCTAAATCAAACACTGTTTGTGCTAGCTCTTTGAAACTTGACAGAATAAAGCAGTTTCAAGTTCTATCTCTATGGTTTCTTTGCCGTTGATGTAGCCCTAAGCAGAGACTGGCGAGAATCACTTTCATGGAAAGGGCCTGCCAACCTTCCAAAAAACTACGAGTTGCCTGAAATCTCAGCAAACAGTTTTCCACCCAATCTTGATGAAACTTTCAGGTAATGATCAGTACACCAATACCACTTGGCTCGCCAAATTTCGTTCTTCTAGGTTAAACCGTTAGTTGGCAGTAACCGGTTTCATTTTGAGGTTTCACTCTGTTTTCTCCTATAGGGATACATGTATTTGGAACTCTAAATCAAACACGGTTTGTGCTAGCTCTTTGAAACTTGACAGAATAAAGCAGTTTCAAGTTCTATCTTTATGGTTTCTTTGCTGTTGATGTAGCCCTAAGCAGAGACTGGCGAGAATCACTTTCATGGAAAGGACCTGCCAAGCTTCCAAAAAAGTACGAGTTGACTGAAATCTCAGCACACACTTTTTCACCCAATCTTGATGAAACTTTCAGGTAATGATCAGTACACCAATCCCACTTGGCTTGCCAAATTTCGTTCTTCTAGGTTAAACCGTTCGTTGGCAGTAACCGGTTTCATTTTGAGGTTTCACTCTGTTTTCTCCTATAGGGATACATGTATTTGGAACTCTAAATCAAACACGGTTTGTGCTAGCTCTTTGAAACTTGACACAATACAGCAGTTTCAAGTTCTATCTCTATGGTTTGTTTGCTGTTGATGTAGCCCTAAGCAGAGACTGGCGAGAATCATTTTCATGGAAAGGGCCTGCCAAGCTTCCAAAAAACTACGAGTTGCCTGAAATCTCAGCACACACTTTTTCACCCAATCTTGATGAAACTTTCAGGTAATGATCAGTACACCAATCCCACGTGGCTCGCCAAATTTCGTTCTTCTAGGTTAAACCGTTCGTTGGCAGTAACCGGTTTCATTTTGAGGTTTCACTCTGTTTTCTCCTATATGGATACATGTATTTGGAACTCTAAATCAAACACGGTTTGTGCTAGCTCTTTGAAACTTGACACAATAAAGCAGTTTCAAGTTCTATCTCTATGGTTTGTTTGCTGTTGATGTAGCCCTAATCAGAGACTGGCGAGAATCACTTTCATGGAAAAGGCCTGCCAAGCTTCCAAAAAACTACGAGTTGCCTGAAATCTCAGCAAACAGTTTTTCACCCAATCTTGATGAAACTTTCAGGTAATGATCAGTACACCAATCTCACTTGGCTCGCCAAATTTCGTTCTTCTAGGTTAAACCGTTAGTTGGCAGTAACCGGTTTCATTTTGAGGTTTCACTCTGTTTTCTCCTATAGGGATACATGTATTTGGAACTCTAAATCAAACACGGTTTGTGCTAGCTCTTTGAAACTTGACACAATAAAGCAGTTTCAAGTTCTATGTCTATGGTTTGTTTGCTGTTGATGTAGCCCTAAGCAGAGACTGGCGAGAATCACTTTCATGGAAAGGGCCTGCCAAGCTTCCATAAAACTACGAGTTGCCTGAAATCTCAGCACACACTTTTTCACCCAATCTTGATGAAACTTTCAGGTAATGATCAGTACACCAATCCCACTTGGCTCGCCAAATTTCGTTCTTCTAGTTTAAACCGTTCGTTGGCAGTAACCGGTTTCATTTTGAGGTTTCACTCTGTTTTCTCCTATAGGGATACATGTATTTGGAACTCTAAATGAAACACGGTTTGTGCTAGCTCTTTGAAACTTGACACAATAAAGCAGTTTCAAGTTCTATCTCTATGGTTTGTGTGCTGTTGTTGTAGCCCTAAGCAGAGACTGGCGAGAATCACTTTCATGGAAAGGGCCTGCCAAGCTTTCAAAAAACTACGAGTTGCCTGAAATCTCAGCACACACTTTTTCACCCAATCTTGATTAAACTTTCAGGTAATCATCAGTAAACCAATCTCACTTGGCTCGCCAAATTTCGTTCTTCTAGGTTAAACCGTTCGTTGGCAGTAACCGGTTTCATTTTGAGGTTTCACTCTGTTTTCTCCTATAGGGATACATATATTTGGAAGTCTAAATCAAACACGGTTTGTGCTAGCTCTTTGAAACTTGACACAATAAAGCAGTTACAAGTTCTATCTCTTTGGTTTGTTTGCTGTTGATGTAGCCCTAAGCAGAGACTGGCGAGAATCACTTTCATGGAAAGGGCCTGACAAGCTTCCAAAAAACTATGAGTTGCCTGAAATCTCAGCACACACTTTTTCACCCAATCTTGATGAAACTTTCAGTTAATGATCAGTACACCAATCCCACTTGGCTTGCCAAATTTCGTTCTTCTAGGTTAAACCGTTCGTTGGCAGTAACCGGTTTCATTTTGAGGTTTCACTCTGTTTTCTCCTATAGGGAGACATGTATTTGGAACTCTAAATCAAACACGGTTTGTGCTAGCTCTTTGAAACTTGACACAATAAAGCAGTTTCAAGTTCTATCTCTATGGTCTGTTTGCTGTTGATGTAGCCCTAAGCAGAGACTGGCGAGAATCACTTTCATTGAAAGGGCCTGCCAAGCTTCCAAAAAACTACGAGTTGCCTGAAATCTCAGCAAACACTTTTTCACCCAATCTTGATGAAACTTTCAGGTAATGATCAGTACACCAATCCCACTTCGCTTGCCAAATTTCGTTCTTCTAGGTTAAACCCTTCGTTTGCAGTAAACGGTTTCATTTTGAAGTATCACTCTGTTTTCTCCTATAGGGATACATGTATTTGGAACTCTAAATCAAACACGGTTTGTGCTAGCTCTTTGAAACTTGACACAATAAAGCAGTTTCAAGTTCTATCTCTATGGTTTGTTTGCTGTTGATGTAGCCCTAAGCAGAGAATGGCGAGAATCACTTTCATGGAAAGGGCCTGCCAAGCTTCCAAAAAACTATGAGTTGCCTGAAATCGTAGCAAACACTTTTTCACCCAATCTTGATGAAACTTTCAGGTAATGATCAGTACACCAATCCCACTTGGCTCGCCAAATTTCGTTCTTCTAGGTTAAACCGTTCGTTGGCAGTAACCGGTTTCATTTTGAGGTTTCACTCTGTTTTCTCCTATACGGGTACATGTATTTGGAACTCTAAATCAAACACGGTTTGTGCTAGCTCTTTGAAACTTGACACAATAAAGCAGTTTCAAGTTCTATCTCTATGGTTTGTTTGCTGTTGATGTAGCCCTAAGCAGAGACTGGCGAGAATCACTTTCATGGAAAGGGCCTGCCAAGCTTCCAAAAAACTACGAGTTTCCTGAAATCTCAGCAAACACTTTTTCACCCAATCTTGATGAAACTTTCAGGTAATGATCAGTTCACCAATTCCACTTGGCTCGCCAAATTTCGTTCTTCTAGGTTAAACCGTTCGTTGGCAGTAACCGGTTTCATTTTGAGGTTTCACTCTGTTTTCTCCTATAGGGAGACATGTATTTGGAAGTCTAAATCAAACACGGTTTGTGCTAGCTCTTTGAAACTTGACACAATAAAGCAGTTTCAAGTTCTATCTCTATGGTTTCTTTGCTGTTGATGTAGCCCTAAGCAGAGACTGGCGAGAATCACTTTCATGGAAAGGGCCTGCCAAGCTTCCAAAAAACTATGAGTTGCCTGAAATCTCAGCACACACTTTTTCACCCAATCTTGATGAAACTTTCAGGTAATGATCAGTACACCAATCCCACTTGGCTCGCCAAATTTCGTTCTTCTAGGTTAAACCGTTCGTTGGCAGTAACCGGTTTCATTTTGAGGTTTCACTCTGTTTTCTCCTATAGGGATACATGTATTTGGAACTCTAAATCAAACACGGTTTGTGCTAGCTCTTTGAAACTTGACACAATAAAGCAGTTTCAAGTTCTATCTCTATGGTTTGTTTGCTGTTGATGTAGCCCTAAGCAGAGACTGGCGAGAATCACTTTCATGGAAAGGGCCTGCCAAGCTTCCATAAAACTACGAGTTGCCTGAAATCTCAGCACACACTTTTTCACCCAATCTTGATGAAACTTTCAGGTAATGATCAGTACACCAATCCCACTTGGCTCGCCAAATTTCGTTCTTCTAGTTTAAACCGTTCGTTGGCAGTAACCGGTTTCATTTTGAGGTTTCACTCTGTTTTCTCCTATAGGGATACATGTATTTGGAACTCTAAATGAAACACGGTTTGTGCTAGCTCTTTGAAACTTGACACAATAAAGCAGTTTCAAGTTCTATCTCTATGGTTTGTTTGCTGTTGTTGTAGCCCTAAGCAGAGACTGGCGAGAATCACTTTCATGGAAAGGGCCTGCCAAGCTTTCAAAAAACTACGAGTTGCCTGAAATCTCAGCACACACTTTTTCACCCAATCTTGATTAAACTTTCAGGTAATCATCAGTAAACCAATCTCACTTGGCTCGCCAAATTTCGTTCTTCTAGGTTAAACCGTTCGTTGGCAGTAACCGGTTTCATTTTGAGGTTTCACTCTGTTTTCTCCTATAGGGATACATGTATTTGGAAGTCTAAATCAAACACGGTTTGTGCTAGCTCTTTGAAACTTGACACAATAAAGCAGTTACAAGTTCTATCTCTATGGTTTGTTTGCTGTTGATGTAGCCCTAAGCAGAGACTGGCGAGAATCACTTTCATGGAAAGGGCCTGACAAGCTTCCAAAAAACTACGAGTTGCCTGAAATCTCAGCACACACTTTTTCACCCAATCTTGATGAAACTTTCAGTTAATGATCAGTACACCAATCCCACTTGGCTTGCCAAATTTCGTTCTTCTAGGTTAAACCGTTCGTTGGCAGTAACCGGTTTCATTTTGAGGTTTCACTCTGTTTTCTCCTATAGGGAGACATGTATTTGGAACTCTAAATCAAACTCGGTTTGTGCTAGCTCTTTGAAACTTGACACAATAAAGCAGTTTCAAGTTCTATCTCTATGGTCTGTTTGCTGTTGATGTAGCCCTAAGCAGAGACTGGCGAGAATCACTTTCATGGAAAGGGCCTGCCAAGCTTCCAAAAAACTACGAGTTGCCTGAAATCTCAGCAAACACTTTTTCACCCAATCTTGATGAAACTTTCAGGTAATGATCAGTACACCAATCCCACTTCGCTTGCCAAATTTCGTTCTTCTAGGTTAAACCCTTCGTTTGCAGTAAACGGTTTCATTTTGAAGTATCACTCTGTTTTCTCCTATAGGGATACATGTATTTGGAAATCTAAATCAAACACGGTTTGTGCTAGCTCTTTGAAACTTGACACAATAAAGCAGTTTCAAGTTCTATCTCTATGGTTTGTTTGCTGTTGATGTAGCCCTAAGCAGAGAATGGCGAGAATCACTTTCATGGAAAGGGCCTGCCAAGCTTCCAAAAACTATGAGTTGCCTGAAATCGTAGCAAACACTTTTTCACCCAATCTTGATGAAACTTTCAGGTAATGATCAGTACACCAATCCCACTTGGCTTGCCAAATTTCGTTCTTCTAGGTTAAACCGTTCGTTGGCAGTAACCGGTTTCATTTTGAGGTTTCACTCTCTTTTCTCCTATAGGCATACATGTATTTGGAACTCTAAATCAAACACGGTTTGTGCTAGCTCTTTGAAACTTGACACAATAAAGCAGTTTCGAGTTCTATCTCTATGGTTTGTTTGCTGTTGATGTAGCCCTAAGCAGAGACTGGCGAGAATCACTTTCATGGAAAGGGCCTGCCAAGCTTCCAAAAAACTACGAGTTTCCTGAAATCTCAGCACACACTTTTTCACCCAATCTTGATGAAACTTTCAGGTAATGATCAGTACACCAATTTCACTTGGCTCGCCAAATTTCGTTCTTCTAGGTTAAACCGTTCGTTGGCAGTAACCGGTTTCATTTTGAGGTTTCACTCTGTTTTCTCCTATAGGGATACATGTATTTGGAACTCTAAATCAAACACGGTTTGTGCTAGCTCTTTGAAACTTGACACAATAAAGCAGTTTCAAGTTCTATCTCTATGGTTTGGTTGCTGTTGTTGTAGCCCTAAGCAGAGACTGGCGAGAATCACTTTCATGGAAAGGGCCTGCCAAGCTTTCAAAAAACTACGAGTTGCCTGAAATCTCAGCACACACTTTTTCACCCAATCTTGAATAAACTTTCAGGTAATCATCAGTAAACCAATCTCACTTGGCTCGCCAAATTTCGTTCTTCTAGGTTAAACCGTTCGTTGGCAGTAACCGGTTTCATTTGAGGTTTCACTCTGTTTTCTCCTATAGGGATACATGTATTTGGAAGTCTAAATCAAACACGGTTTGTGCTAGCTCTTTGAAACTTGACACAATAAAGCAGTTTCAAGTTCTATCTCTATGGTTTCTTTGCTGTTGATGTAGCCCTAAGCAGAGACTGGCGAGAATCACTTTCATGGAAAGGGCCTGCCAAGCTTCCAAAAAACTACGAGTTTCCAGAAATCTCAGCAAACACTTTTTCACCCAATCTTGATGAAACTTTCAGGTAATGATCAGTACACCAATCCCACGTGGCTCGCCAAATTTCGTTCTTCTAGGTTAAACCGTTTTTTGGCAGTAACCGGTTTCATTTTGAGATTTCACTCTGTTTTCTCCTATAGGGATACATGTATTTGGAACTCTAAATCAAACACGGTTTGTGCTAGCTCTTTGAAACTTGACACAATAAAGCAGTTTCAAGTTCTATCTCTATGGTTTGGTTGCTGTTGTTGTAGCCCTAAGCAGAGACTGGCGAGAATCACTTTCATGGAAAGGGCCTGCCAAGCTTTCAAAAAACTACGAGTTGCCTGAAATCTCAGCACACACTTTTTCACCCAATCTTGAATAAACTTTCAGGTAATCATCAGTAAACCAATCTCACTTGGCTCGCCAAATTTCGTTCTTCTAGGTTAAACCGTTCGTTGGCAGTAACCGGTTTCATTTTGAGGTTTCACTCTGTTTTCTCCTATAGGGATACATGTATTTGGAAGTCTAAATCAAACACGGTTTGTGCTAGCTCTTTGAAACTTGACACAATAAAGCAGTTTCAAGTTCTATCTCTATGGTTTCTTTGCTGTTGATGTAGCCCTAAGCAGAGACTGGCGAGAATCACTTTCATGGAAAGGCCTGCCAAGCTTCCAAAAAACTACGAGTTTCCAGAAATCTCAGCAAACACTTTTTCACCCAATCTTGATGAAACTTTCAGGTAATGATCAGTACACCAATCCCACGTGGCTCGCCAAATTTCGTTCTTCTAGGTTAAACCGTTTTTTGGCAGTAACCGGTTTCATTTTGAGATTTCACTCTGTTTTCTCCTATAGGGATACATGTATTTGGAACTCTAAATCAAACACGGTTTGTGCTACCTCTTTGAAACTTGACACAATAAAGCAGTTTCAAGTTCTATCTCTATGGTTTCTTTGCTGTTGATGTAGCCCTAAGCAGAGACTGGCGAGAATCACTTTCATGGAAAGGGCCTGCCAAGCTTCCAAAAAACTACGAGTTTCCTGAAATCTCAGCAAACACTTTTTCACCCAATCTTGATGAAACTTTCAGGTAATGATCAGTACACAGATCCCACTTGGCTCGCCAAATTTCGTTCTTCTAGGTTAAACCGTTCGTTGGCAGTAACTGGTTTCATTTTGAGGTTTCACTCTGTTTTCTTCTATAGGAATACATGTATTTGGAACTCTAAATCAAACACTGTTTGTGCTAGCTCTTTGAAACTTGACAGAATAAAGCAGTTTCAAGTTCTATCTCTATGGTTTCTTTGCCGTTGATGTAGCCCTAAGCAGAGACTGGCGAGAATCACTTTCATGGAAAGGGCCTGCCAACCTTCCAAAAAACTACGAGTTGCCTGAAATCTCAGCAAACAGTTTTCCACCCAATCTTGATGAAACTTTCAGGTAATGATCAGTACACCAATACCACTTGGCTCGCCAAATTTCGTTCTTCTATTTTAAACCGTTAGTTGGCAGTAACCGGTTTCATTTTGAGGTTTCACTCTGTTTTCTCCTATAGGGATACATGTATTTGGAACTCTAAATCAAACACGGTTTGTGCTAGCTCTTTGAAACTTGACACAATAAAGCAGTTTCAAGTTCTATCTCTATGGTTTCTTTGCTGTTGATGTAGCCCTAAGCAGAGACTGGCGAGAATCACTTTCATGGAAAGGGCCTGCCAAGCTTCCAAAAAACTATGAGTTGCCTGAAATCTCAGCACACACTTTTTCACCCAATCTTGATGAAACTTTCAGGTAATGATCAGTACACCAATCCCACTTGGCTCGCCAAATTTCGTTCTTCTAGGTTAAACCGTTCGTTTGCAGTAACCGGTTTCATTTTGAGGTTTCACTCTGTTTTCTCCTATAGGGATACATGTATTTGGAACTCTAAATCAAACACGGTTTGTGCTAGCTCTTTGAAACTTGACACAATAAAGCAGTTTCAAGTTCTATCTCTATGGTTTGTTTGCTGTTGATGTAGCCCTAAGCAGAGACTGGCGAGAATCACTTTCATGGAAAGGGCCTGCCAACCTTCCAAAAAACTACGAGTTGCCTGAAATCTCAGCAAACAGTTTTCCACCCAATCTTGATGAAACTTTCAGGTAATGATCAGTACACCAATACCACTTGGCTCGCCAAATTTCGTTCTTCTATTTTAAACCGTTAGTTGGCAGTAACCGGTTTCATTTTGAGGTTTCACTCTGTTTTCTCCTATAGGGATACATGTATTTGGAACTCTAAATCAAACTCGGTTTGTGCTAGCTCTTTGAAACTTGACACAATAAAGCAGTTTCAAGTTCTATCTCTATGGTTTCTTTGCTGTTGATGTAGCCCTAAGCAGAGACTGGCGAGAATCACTTTCATGGAAAGGGCCTGCCAAGCTTCCAAAAAACTATGAGTTGCCTGAAATCTCAGCACACACTTTTTCACCCAATCTTGATGAAACTTTCAGGTAATGATCAGTACACCAATCCCACGTGGCTCGCCAAATTTCGTTCTTCTAGGTTAAACCGTTCGTTGGCAGTAACCGGTTTCATTTTGAGGTTTCACTCTGTTTTCTCCTATAGGGATACATGTATTTGGAACTCTAAATCAAACACGGTTTGTGCTAGCTCTTTGAAACTTGACACAATAAAGCAGTTTCAAGTTCTATCTCTATGGTTTGTTTGCTGTTGATGTAGCCCTAAGCAGAGACTGGCGAGAATCACTTTCATGGAAAGGGCCTGCCAAGCTTCCAAAAAACTAGGAGTTGCCTGAAATATCAGCACACACTTTTTCACCCAATCTTGATGAAACTTTCAGGTAATGATCAGTACACCAATCCCACGAGGCTCGCCAAATTTCGTTCTTCTAGGTTAAACCGTTCGTTGGCAGTAACCGGTTTCATTTTGAGATTTCACTCTGTTTTCTCCTATTGGGATACATGTATTTGGAACTCTAAATCAAACACGGTTTGTGCTAGCTCTTTGAAACTTGACACAATAAAGCAGTTTCAAGTTCTATCTCTATGGTTTCTTTGCTGTTGATGTAGCCCTAAGCAGAGACTGGCGAGAATCACTTTCATGGAAAGGGCCTGCCAAGCTTCCAAAAAACTAAGAGTTGCCTGAAATCTCAGCACACACTTTTTCACCCAATCTTGATGAAACTTTCAGGTAATGATCAGTACACAGATCCCACTTGGCTCGCCAAATTTCGTTCTTCTAGGTTAAACCGTTCGTTGGCAGTAACTGGTTTCATTTTGAGGTTTCACTCTGTTTTCTTCTATAGGAATACATGTATTTGGAACTCTAAATCAAACACTGTTTGTGCTAGCTCTTTGAAACTTGACAGAATAAAGCAGTTTCAAGTTCTATCTCTATGGTTTCTTTGCCGTTGATGTAGCCCTAAGCAGAGACTGGCGAGAATCACTTTCATGGAAAGGGCCTGCCAACCTTCCAAAAAACTACGAGTTGCCTGAAATCTCAGCAAACAGTTTTCCACCCAATCTTGATGAAACTTTCAGGTAATGATCAGTACACCAATACCACTTGGCTCGCCAAATTTCGTTCTTCTAGGTTAAACCGTTAGTTGGCAGTAACCGGTTTCATTTTGAGGTTTCACTCTGTTTTCTCCTATAGGGATACATGTATTTGGAACTCTAAATCAAACACGGTTTGTGCTAGCTCTTTGAAACTTGACAGAATAAAGCAGTTTCAAGTTCTATCTTTATGGTTTCTTTGCTGTTGATGTAGCCCTAAGCAGAGACTGGCGAGAATCACTTTCATGGAAAGGACCTGCCAAGCTTCCAAAAAAGTACGAGTTGACTGAAATCTCAGCACACACTTTTTCACCCAATCTTGATGAAACTTTCAGGTAATGATCAGTACACCAATCCCACTTGGCTTGCCAAATTTCGTTCTTCTAGGTTAAACCGTTCGTTGGCAGTAACCGGTTTCATTTTGAGGTTTCACTCTGTTTTCTCCTATAGGGATACATGTATTTGGAACTCTAAATCAAACACGGTTTGTGCTAGCTCTTTGAAACTTGACACAATACAGCAGTTTCAAGTTCTATCTCTATGGTTTGTTTGCTGTTGATGTAGCCCTAAGCAGAGACTGGCGAGAATCATTTTCATGGAAAGGGCCTGCCAAGCTTCCAAAAAACTACGAGTTGCCTGAAATCTCAGCACACACTTTTTCACCCAATCTTGATGAAACTTTCAGGTAATGATCAGTACACCAATCCCACGTGGCTCGCCAAATTTCGTTCTTCTAGGTTAAACCGTTCGTTGGCAGTAACCGGTTTCATTTTGAGGTTTCACTCTGTTTTCTCCTATAGGGATACATGTATTTGGAACTCTAAATCAAACACGGTTTGTGCTAGCTCTTTGAAACTTGACACAATAAAGCAGTTTCAAGTTCTATCTCTATGGTTTGTTTGCTGTTGATGTAGCCCTAAGCAGAGACTGGCGAGAATCACTTTCATGGAAAAGGCCTGCCAAGCTTCCAAAAAACTACGAGTTGCCTGAAATCTCAGCAAACAGTTTTTCACCCAATCTTGATGAAACTTTCAGGTAATGATCAGTACACCAATCTCACTTGGCTCGCCAAATTTCGTTCTTCTAGGTTAAACCCTTAGTTGGCAGTAACCGGTTTCATTTTGAGGTTTCACTCTGTTTTCTCCTATAGGGATACATGTATTTGGAACTCTAAATCAAACACGGTTTGTGCTAGCTCTTTGAAACTTGACACAATAAAGCAGTTTCAAGTTCTATGTCTATGGTTTGTTTGCTGTTGATGTAGCCCTAAGCAGAGACTGGCGAGAATCACTTTCATGGAAAGGGCCTGCCAAGCTTCCATAAAACTACGAGTTGCCTGAAATCTCAGCACACACTTTTTCACCCAATCTTGATGAAACTTTCAGGTAATGATCAGTACACCAATCCCACTTGGCTCGCCAAATTTCGTTCTTCTAGTTTAAACCGTTCGTTGGCAGTAACCGTTTCATTTTGAGGTTTCACTCTGTTTTCTCCTATAGGGATACATGTATTTGGAACTCTAAATGAAACACGGTTTGTGCTAGCTCTTTGAAACTTGACACAATAAAGCAGTTTCAAGTTCTATCTCTATGGTTTGTTTGCTGTTGTTGTAGCCCTAAGCAGAGACTGGCGAGAATCACTTTCATGGAAAGGGCCTGCCAAGCTTTCAAAAAACTACGAGTTGCCTGAAATCTCAGCACACACTTTTTCACCCAATCTTGATTAAACTTTCAGGTAATCATCAGTAAACCAATCTCACTTGGCTCGCCAAATTTCGTTCTTCTAGGTTAAACCGTTCGTTGGCAGTAACCGGTTTCATTTTGAGGTTTCACTCTGTTTTCTCCTATAGGGATACATGTATTTGGAAGTCTAAATCAAACACGGTTTGTGCTAGCTCTTTGAAACTTGACACAATAAAGCAGTTACAAGTTCTATCTCTTTGGTTTGTTTGCTGTTGATGTAGCCCTAAGCAGAGACTGGCGAGAATCACTTTCATGGAAAGGGCCTGACAAGCTTCCAAAAAACTATGAGTTGCCTGAAATCTCAGCACACACTTTTTCACCCAATCTTGATGAAACTTTCAGTTAATGATCAGTACACCAATCCCACTTGGCTTGCCAAATTTCGTTCTTCTAGGTTAAACCGTTCGTTGGCAGTAACCGGTTTCATTTTGAGGTTTCACTCTGTTTTCTCCTATAGGGAGACATGTATTTGGAACTCTAAATCAAACACGGTTTGTGCTAGCTCTTTGAAACTTGACACAATAAAGCAGTTTCAAGTTCTATCTCTATGGTCTGTTTGCTGTTGATGTAGCCCTAAGCAGAGACTGGCGAGAATCACTTTCATTGAAAGGGCCTGCCAAGCTTCCAAAAAACTACGAGTTGCCTGAAATCTCAGCAAACACTTTTTCACCCAATCTTGATGAAACTTTCAGGTAATGATCAGTACACCAATCCCACTTCGCTTGCCAAATTTCGTTCTTCTAGGTTAAACCCTTCGTTTGCAGTAAACGGTTTCATTTTGAAGTATCACTCTGTTTTCTCCTATAGGGATACATGTATTTGGAACTCTAAATCAAACACGGTTTGTGCTAGCTCTTTGAAACTTGACACAATAAAGCAGTTTCAAGTTCTATCTCTATGGTTTGTTTGCTGTTGATGTAGCCCTAAGCAGAGAATGGCGAGAATCACTTTCATGGAAAGGGCCTGCCAAGCTTCCAAAAAACTATGAGTTGCCTGAAATCGTAGCAAACACTTTTTCACCCAATCTTGATGAAACTTTCAGGTAATGATCAGTACACCAATCCCACTTGGCTCGCCAAATTTCGTTCTTCTAGGTTAAACCGTTCGTTGGCAGTAACCGGTTTCATTTTGAGGTTTCACTCTGTTTTCTCCTATACGGGTACATGTATTTGGAACTCTAAATCAAACACGGTTTGTGCTAGCTCTTTGAAACTTGACACAATAAAGCAGTTTCAAGTTCTATCTCTATGGTTTGTTTGCTGTTGATGTAGCCCTAAGCAGAGACTGGCGAGAATCACTTTCATGGAAAGGGCCTGCCAAGCTTCCAAAAAACTACGAGTTTCCTGAAATCTCAGCAAACACTTTTTCACCCAATCTTGATGAAACTTTCAGGTAATGATCAGTTCACCAATCCCACTTGGCTCGCCAAATTTCGTTCTTCTAGGTTAAACCGTTCGTTGGCAGTAACCGGTTTCATTTTGAGGTTTCACTCTGTTTTCTCCTATAGGGATACATGTATTTGGAAGTCTAAATCAAACACGGTTTGTGCTAGCTCTTTGAAACTTGACACAATAAAGCAGTTTCAAGTTCTATCTCTATGGTTTCTTTGCTGTTGATGTAGCCCTAAGCAGAGACTGGCGAGAATCACTTTCATGGAAAGGGCCTGCCAAGCTTCCAAAAAACTATGAGTTGCCTGAAATCTCAGCACACACTTTTTCACCCAATCTTGATGAAACTTTCAGGTAATGATCAGTACACCAATCCCACTTGGCTCGCCAAATTTCGTTCTTCTAGGTTAAACCGTTCGTTGGCAGTAACCGGTTTCATTTTGAGGTTTCACTCTGTTTTCTCCTATAGGGATACATGTATTTGGAACTCTAAATCAAACACGGTTTGTGCTAGCTCTTTGAAACTTGACACAATAAAGCAGTTTCAAGTTCTATCTCTATGGTTTGTTTGCTGTTGATGTAGCCCTAAGCAGAGACTGGCGAGAATCACTTTCATGGAAAGGGCCTGCCAAGCTTCCATAAAACTACGAGTTGCCTGAAATCTCAGCACACACTTTTTCACCCAATCTTGATGAAACTTTCAGGTAATGATCAGTACACCAATCCCACTTGGCTCGCCAAATTTCGTTCTTCTAGTTTAAACCGTTCGTTGGCAGTAACCGGTTTCATTTTGAGGTTTAACTCTGTTTTCTCCTATAGGGATACATGTATTTGGAACTCTAAATGAAACACGGTTTGTGCTAGCTCTTTGAAACTTGACACAATAAAGCAGTTTCAAGTTCTATCTCTATGGTTTGTTTGCTGTTGTTGTAGCCCTAAGCAGAGACTGGCGAGAATCACTTTCATGGAAAGGGCCTGCCAAGCTTTCAAAAAACTACGAGTTGCCTGAAATCTCAGCACACACTTTTTCACCCAATCTTGATTAAACTTTCAGGTAATCATCAGTAAACCAATCTCACTTGGCTCGCCAAATTTCGTTCTTCTAGGTTAAACCGTTCGTTGGCAGTAACCGGTTTCATTTTGAGGTTTCACTCTGTTTTCTCCTATAGGGATACATGTATTTGGAAGTCTAAATCAAACACGGTTTGTGCTAGCTCTTTGAAACTTGACACAATAAAGCAGTTACAAGTTCTATCTCTATGGTTTGTTTGCTGTTGATGTAGCCCTAAGCAGAGACTGGCGAGAATCACTTTCATGGAAAGGGCCTGACAAGCTTCCAAAAAACTACGAGTTGCCTGAAATCTCAGCACACACTTTTTCACCCAATCTTGATGAAACTTTCAGTTAATGATCAGTAGACCAATCCCACTTGGCTTGCCAAATTTCGTTCTTCTAGGTTAAACCGTTCGTTGGCAGTAACCGGTTTCATTTTGAGGTTTCACTCTGTTTTCTCCTATAGGGAGACATGTATTTGGAACTCTAAATCAAACTCGGTTTGTGCTAGCTCTTTGAAACTTGACACAATAAAGCAGTTTCAAGTTCTATCTCTATGGTCTGTTTGCTGTTGATGTAGCCCTAAGCAGAGACTGGCGAGAATCACTTTCATGGAAAGGGCCTGCCAAGCTTCCAAAAAACTACGAGTTGCCTGAAATCTCAGCAAACACTTTTTCACCCAATCTTGATGAAACTTTCAGGTAATGATCAGTACACCAATCCCACTTCGCTTGCCAAATTTCGTTCTTCTAGGTTAAACCCTTCGTTTGCAGTAAACGGTTTCATTTTGAAGTATCACTCTGTTTTCTCCTATAGGGATACATGTATTTGGAACTCTAAATCAAACACGGTTTGTGCTAGCTCTTTGAAACTTGACACAATAAAGCAGTTTCAAGTTCTATCTCTATGGTTTGTTTGCTGTTGATGTAGCCCTAAGCAGAGAATGGCGAGAATCACTTTCATGGAAAGGGCCTGCCAAGCTTCCAAAAAACTATGAGTTGCCTGAAATCGTAGCAAACACTTTTTCACCCAATCTTGATGAAACTTTCAGGTAATGATCAGTACACCAATCCCACTTGGCTTGCCAAATTTCGTTCTTCTAGGTTAAACCGTTCGTTGGCAGTAACCGGTTTCATTTTGAGGTTTCACTCTCTTTTCTCCTATAGGCATACATGTATTTGGAACTCTAAATCAAACACGGTTTGTGCTAGCTCTTTGAAACTTGACACAATAAAGCAGTTTCGAGTTCTATCTCTATGGTTTGTTTGCTGTTGATGTAGCCCTAAGCAGAGACTGGCGAGAATCACTTTCATGGAAAGGGCCTGCCAAGCTTCCAAAAAACTATGAGTTTCCTGAAATCTCAGCACACACTTTTTCACCCAATCTTGATGAAACTTTCAGGTAATGATCAGTACACCAATTTCACTTGGCTCGCCAAATTTCGTTCTTCTAGGTTAAACCGTTCGTTGGCAGTAACCGGTTTCATTTTGAGGTTTCACTCTGTTTTCTCCTATAGGGATACATGTATTTGGAACTCTAAATCAAACACGGTTTGTGCTAGCTCTTTGAAACTTGACACAATAAAGCAGTTTCAAGTTCTATCTCTATGGTTTGGTTGCTGTTGTTGTAGCCCTAAGCAGAGACTGGCGAGAATCACTTTCATGGAAAGGGCCTGCCAAGCTTTCAAAAAACTACGAGTTGCCTGAAATCTCAGCACACACTTTTTCACCCAATCTTGAATAAACTTTCAGGTAATCATCAGTAAACCAATCTCACTTGGCTCGCCAAATTTCGTTCTTCTAGGTTAAACCGTTCGTTGGCAGTAACCGGTTTCATTTTGAGGTTTCACTCTGTTTTCTCCTATAGGGATACATGTATTTGGAAGTCTAAATCAAACACGGTTTGTGCTAGCTCTTTGAAACTTGACACAATAAAGCAGTTTCAAGTTCTATCTCTATGGTTTCTTTGCTGTTGATGTAGCCCTAAGCAGAGACTGGCGAGAATCACTTTCATGGAAAGGGCCTGCCAAGCTTCCAAAAAACTACGAGTTTCCAGAAATCTCAGCAAACACTTTTTCACCCAATCTTGATGAAACTTTCAGGTAATGATCAGTACACCAATCCCACGTGGCTCGCCAAATTTCGTTCTTCTAGGTTAAACCGTTTTTTGGCAGTAACCGGTTTCATTTTGAGATTTCACTCTGTTTTCTCCTATAGGGATACATGTATTTGGAACTCTAAATCAAACACGGTTTGTGCTACCTCTTTGAAACTTGACACAATAAAGCAGTTTCAAGTTCTATCTCTATGGTTTCTTTGCTGTTGATGTAGCCCTAAGCAGAGACTGGCGAGAATCACTTTCATGGAAAGGGCCTGCCAAGCTTCCAAAAAACTACGAGTTTCCTGAAATCTCAGCAAACACTTTTTCACCCAATCTTGATGAAACTTTCAGGTAATGATCAGTACACCAATCCCACTTGGCTCGCCAAATTTCGTTCTTCTAGGTTAAACCGTTCGTTGGCAGTAACCGGTTTCATTTTGAGGTTTCACTCTGTTTTCTCCTATAGGGATACATGTATTTGGAAGTCTAAATCAAACACGGTTTGTGCTAGCTCTTTGAAACTTGACACAATAAAGCAGTTTCAAGTTCTATCTCTATGGTTTGTTTGCTGTTGATGTAGCCCTAAGCAGAGACTGGCGAGAATCACTTTCATGGAAAGGGCCTGCCAAGCTTCCAAAAAACTACGAGTTTCCTGAAATCTCAGCACACACTTTTTCACCCAATCTTGATGAAACTTTCAGGTAATGGTCAGTACAACAATCCCACTTGGCTCGCCAAATTTCGTTCTTCTAGGTTAAACCGTTCGTTGGCAGTAACTGGTTTCATTTTGAGGTTTCACTCTGTTTTCTCCTATAGGGATACATGTATTTGGAACTCTAAATCAAACACTGTTTGTGCTAGCTCTTTGAACCTTGACAGAATAAAGCAGTTTCAAGTTCTATCTCTATGGTTTCTTTGCCGTTGATGTAGCCCTAAGCAGAGACTGGCGAGAATCACTTTCATGGAAAGGGCCTGCCAAGCTTCCAAAAAACTACGAGTTGCCTGAAATCTCAGAAAACACTTTTTCACCCAATCTTGATGAAACTTTCAGGTAATGATCAGTACACCAATCCCACTTGGCTCGCCAAATTTCGTTCTTCTAGGTTAAACCGTTCGTTGGCAGTAACCGGTTACATTTTGAGGTTTCACTCTGTTTTCTCCTATAGAGATACATGTATTTGGAAGTCTAAATCAAACACGGTTTGTGCTAGCTCTTTGAAACTTGACACAATAAAGCAGTTTCAAGTTCTATCTCTATGGTTTCTTTGCTGTTGATGTAGCCCTAAGCAGAGACTGGCGAGAATCACTTTCATGGAAAGGGCCTGCCAAGCTTCCAAAAAACTATGAGTTGCCTGAAATCTCAGCACACACTTTTTCACCCAATCTTGATGAAACTTTCAGGTAATGATCAGTACACCAATCCCACTTGGCTCGCCAAATTTCGTTCTTCTAGGTTAAACCGTTCGTTGGCAGTAACCGGTTTCATTTTGAGGTTTCACTCTGTTTTCTCCTATAGGGATACATGTATTTGGAACTCTAAATCAAACACGGTTTGTGCTAGCTCTTTGAAACTTGACACAATAAAGCCGTTTCAAGTTCTATCTCTATGGTTTGTTTGCTGTTGATGTAGCCCTAAGCAGAGACTGGCGAGAATCACTTTCATGGAAAGGGCCTGCCAAGCTTCCAAAAAACTACGAGTTTCCTGAAATATCAGCACACACTTTTTCACCCAATCTTGATGAAACTTTCAGGTAATGATCAGTACACCAATCCCACGTGGCTCGCCAAATTTCGTTCTTCTAGGTTAAACCATTCGTTGGCAGTAACCGGTTTCATTTTGAGATTTCACTCTGTTTTCTCCTATTGGGATACATGTATTTGGAACTCTAAATCAAACAAGGTTTGTGCTAGCTCTTTGAAACTTGACACAATAAAGCAGTTTCAAGTTCTATCTCTATGGTTTCTTTGCTGTTGATGTAGCCCTAAGCAGAGACTGGCGAGAATCACTTTCATGGAAAGGGCCTGCCAAGCTTCCAAAAAACTAAGAGTTGCCTGAAATCTCAGCACACACTTTTTCACCCAATCTTGATGAAACTTTCAGGTAATGATCAGTACACCAGTTCCACTTGGTTCGCCAAATTTCGTTCTTCTAGGTTAAACCGTTCGTTGGCAGTAACTGGTTTCATTTTTAGGTTTCACTCTGTTTTCTTCTATAGGAATACATGTATTTGGAACTCTAAATCAAACACTGTTTGTGCTAGCTCTTTGAAACTTGACAGAATAAAGCAGTTTCAAGTTCTATCTCTATGGTTTCTTTGCCGTTGATGTAGCCCTAAGCAGAGACTGGCGAGAATCACTTTCATGGAAAGGGCCTGCCAAGCTTCCAAAAAACTACGAGTTGCCTGAAATCTCAGAAAACACTTTTTCACCCAATCTTGATGAAACTTTCAGGTAATGATCAGTACACCAATCCCACTTGGCTCGCCAAATTTCGTTCTTCTAGGTTAAACCGTTCGTTGGCAGTAACCGGTTTCATTTTGAGGTTTCACTCTGTTTTCTCCTATAGGGATACATGTATTTGGAAGTCTAAATCAAACACGGTTTGTGCTAGCTCTTTGAAACTTGACACAATAAAGCAGTTTCAAGTTCTATCTCTATGGTTTGTTTGCTGTTGATGTAGCCCTAAGCAGAGACTGGCGAGAATCACTTTCATGGAAAGGGCCTGCCAAGCTTCCAAAAAACTACGAGTTTCCTGAAATCTCAGCACACACTTTTTCACCCAATCTTGATGAAACTTTCAGGTAATGGTCAGTACAACAATCCCACTTGGCTCGCCAAATTTCGTTCTTCTAGGTTAAACCGTTCGTTGGCAGTAACTGGTTTCATTTTGAGGTTTCACTCTGTTTTCTCCTATAGGGATACATGTATTTGGAACTCTAAATCAAACACTGTTTGTGCTAGCTCTTTGAACCTTGACAGAATAAAGCAGTTTCAAGTTCTATCTCTATGGTTTCTTTGCCGTTGATGTAGCCCTAAGCAGAGACTGGCGAGAATCACTTTCATGGAAAGGGCCTGCCAAGCTTCCAAAAAACTACGAGTTGCCTGAAATCTCAGAAAACACTTTTTCACCCAATCTTGATGAAACTTTCAGGTAATGATCAGTACACCAATCCCACTTGGCTCGCCAAATTTCGTTCTTCTAGGTTAAACCGTTCGTTGGCAGTAACCGGTTACATTTTGAGGTTTCACTCTGTTTTCTCCTATAGGGATACATGTATTTGGAAGTCTAAATCAAACACGGTTTGTGCTAGCTCTTTGAAACTTGACACAATAAAGCAGTTTCAAGTTCTATCTCTATGGTTTCTTTGCTGTTGATGTAGTCCTAAGCAGAGACTGGCGAGAATCACTTTCATGGAAAGGGCCTGCCAAGCTTCCAAAAAACTATGAGTTGCCTGAAATCTCAGCACACACTTTTTCACCCAATCTTGATGAAACTTTCAGGTAATGATCAGTACACCAATCCCACTTGGCTCGCCAAATTTCGTTCTTCTAGGTTAAACCGTTCGTTGGCAGTAACCGGTTTCATTTTGAGGTTTCACTCTGTTTTCTCCTATAGGGATACATGTATTTGGAACTCTAAATCAAACACGGTTTGTGCTAGCTCTTTGAAACTTGACACAATAAAGCAGTTTCAAGTTCTATCTCTATGGTTTGTTTGCTGTTGATGTAGCCCTAAGCAGAGACTGGCGAGAATCACTTTCATGGAAAGGGCCTGCCAAGCTTCCAAAAAACTACGAGTTGCCTGAAATCTAAGCACACACTTTTTCACCCAATCTTGATGAAACTTTCAGGTAATGATCAGTACACCAATCCCACGTGGCTCGCCAAATTTCGTTCTTCTAGGTTAAACCGTTCGTTGGCAGTAACCGGTTTCATTTTGAGATTTCACTCTGTTTTCTCCTATTGGGATACATGTATTTGGAACTCTAAATCAAACAAGGTTTGTGCTAGCTCTTTGAAACTTGACACAATAAAGCAGTTTCAAGTTCTATCTCTATGGTTTCTTTGCTGTTGATGTAGCCCTAAGCAGAGACTGGCGAGAATCACTTTCATGGAAAGGGCCTGCCAAGCTTCCAAAAAACTAAGAGTTGCCTGAAATCTCAGCACACACTTTTTCACCCAATCTTGATGAAACTTTCAGGTAATGATCAGTACACCAGTCCCACTTGGTTCGCCAAATTTCGTTCTTCTAGGTTAAACCGTTCGTTGGCAGTAACTGGTTTCATTTTTAGGTTTCACTCTGTTTTCTTCTATAGGAATACATGTATTTGGAACTCTAAATCAAACACTGTTTGTGCTAGCTCTTTGAAACTTGACAGAATAAAGCAGTTTCAAGTTCTATCTCTATGGTTTCTTTGCCGTTGATGTAGCCCTAAGCAGAGACTGGCGAGAATCACTTTCATGGAAAGGGCCTGCCAAGCTTCCAAAAAACTACGAGTTGCCTGAAATCTCAGAAAACACTTTTTCACCCAATCTTGATGAAACTTTCAGGTAATGATCAGTACACCAATCCCACTTGGCTCGCCAAATTTCGTTCTTCTAGGTTAAACCATTCGTTGGCAGTAACCGGTTTCATTTTGAGGTTTCACTCTGTTTTCTCCTATAGGGATACATGTATTTGGAACTCTAAATCAAACACGGTTTGTGCTAGCTCTTTGAAACTTGACACAATAAAGCAGTTTCAAGTTCTATCTCTATGGTTTGTTTGCTGTTGATGTAGCCCTAAGCAGAGACTGGCGAGAATCACTTGCATGGAAAGGGCCTGCCAAGCTTCCAAAAAACTACGAGTTGCCTGAAATCTCAGCAAACAGTTTTTCACCCAATCTTGATGAAACTTTCAGGTAATGATCAGTACACCAATCCCACTTGGCTCGCCAAATTTCGTTCTTCTAGGTTAAACCGTTAGTTGGCAGTAACCGGTTTCATTTTGAGGTTTCACTCTGTTTTCTCCTATAGGGATACATGTATTTGGAACTCTAAATCAAACACGGTTTGTGCTAGCTCTTTGAAACTTGACACAATAAAGCAGTTTCAAGTTCTATCTCTATGGTCTGTTTGCTGTTGATGTAGCCCTAAGCAGAGACTGGCGAGAATCACTTTCATTGAAAGGGCCTGCCAAGCTTCCAAAAAACTACGAGTTGCCTGAAATCTCAGCAAACACTTTTTCACCCAATCTTGATGAAACTTTCAGGTAATGATCAGTACACCAATCCCACTTCGCTTGCCAAATTTCGTTCTTCTAGTTTAAACCCTTCGTTTGCAGTAAACGGTTTCATTTTGAAGTATCACTCTGTTTTCTCCTATAGGGATACATGTATTTGGAACTCTAAATCAAACACGGTTTGTGCTAGCTCTTTGAAACTTGACACAATAAAGCAGTTTCAAGTTCTATCTCTATGGTTTGTTTGCTGTTGATGTAGCCCTAAGCAGAGAATGGCGAGAATCACTTTCATGGAAAGGGCCTGCCAAGCTTCCAAAAAACTATGAGTTGCCTGAAATCGTAGCAAACACTTTTTCACCCAATCTTGATGAAACTTTCAGGTAATGATCAGTACACCAATCCCACTTGGCTCGCCAAATTTCGTTCTTCTAGGTTAAACCGTTCGTTGGCAGTAACCGGTTTCATTTTGAGGTTTCACTCTGTTTTCTCCTATAGGCATACATGTATTTGGAACTCTAAATCAAACACGGTTTGTGCTAGCTCTTTGAAACTTGACACAATAAAGCAGTTTCAAGTTCTATCTCTATGGTTTCTTTGCTGTTGATGTAGCCCTAAGCAGAGACTGGCGAGAATCACTTTCATGGAAAGGGCCTGCCAAGCTTCCAAAAAACTACGAGTTTCCTGAAATCTCAGCAAACACTTTTTCACCCAATCTTGATGAATCTTTCAGGTAATGATCAGTACACCAATCCCACTTGGCTCGCCAAATTTCGTTCTTCTAGGTTAAACCGTTCGTTGGCAGTAACCGGTTTCATTTTGAGGTTTCACTCTGTTTTCTCCTATAGGGATACATGTATTTGGAAGTCTAAATCAAACACGGTTTGTGCTAGCTCTTTGAAACTTGACACAATAAAGCAGTTTCGAGTTCTATCTCTATGGTTTGTTTGCTGTTGATGTAGCCCTAAGCAGAGACTGGCGAGAATCACTTTCATGGAAAGGGCCTGCCAAGCTTCCAAAAAACTACGAGTTTCCTGAAATCTCAGCACACACTTTTTCACCCAATCTTGATGAAACTTTCAGGTAATGATCAGTACACCAATTTCACTTGGCTCGCCAAATTTCGTTCTTCTAGGTTAAACCGTTCGTTGGCAGTAACCGGTTTCATTTTGAGGTTTCACTCTGTTTTCTCCTATAGGGATACATGTATTTGGAACTCTAAATCAAACACGGTTTGTGCTAGCTCTTTGAAACTTGACACAATAAAGCAGTTTCAAGTTCTATCTCTATGGTTTGTTTGCTGTTGTTGTAGCCCTAAGCAGAGACTGGCGAGAATCACTTTCATGGAAAGGGCCTGCCAAGCTTTCAAAAAACTACGAGTTGCCTGAAATCTCAGCACACACTTTTTCACCCAATCTTGAATAAACTTTCAGGTAATCATCAGTAAACCAATCTCACTTGGCTCGCCAAATTTCGTTCTTCTAGGTTAAACCGTTCGTTGGCAGTAACCGGTTTCATTTTGAGGTTTCACTCTGTTTTCTCCTATAGGGATACATGTATTTGGAAGTCTAAATCAAACACGGTTTGTGCTAGCTCTTTGAAACTTGACACAATAAAGCAGTTTCAAGTTCTATCTCTATGGTTTCTTTGCTGTTGATGTAGCCCTAAGCAGAGACTGGCGAGAATCACTTTCATGGAAAGGGCCTGCCAAGCTTCCAAAAAACTACGAGTTTCCAGAAATCTCAGCAAACACTTTTTCACCCAATCTTGATGAAACTTTCAGGTAATGATCAGTACACCAATCCCACGTGGCTCGCCAAATTTCGTTCTTCTAGGTTAAACCGTTTTTTGGCAGTAACCGGTTTCATTTTGAGATTTCACTCTGTTTTCTCCTATAGGGATACATGTATTTGGAACTCTAAATCAAACACGGTTTGTGCTACCTCTTTGAAACTTGACACAATAAAGCAGTTTCAAGTTCTATCTCTATGGTTTCTTTGCTGTTGATGTAGCCCTAAGCAGAGACTGGCGAGAATCACTTTCATGGAAAGGGCCTGCCAAGCTTCCAGAAAACTACGAGTTTCCTGAAATCTCAGCAAACACTTTTTCACCCAATCTTGATGAAACTTTCAGGTAATGATCAGTACACCAATCCCACTTGGCTCGCCAAATTTCGTTCTTCTAGGTTAAACCGTTCGTTGGCAGTAACCGGTTTCATTTTGAGGTTTCACTCTGTTTTCTCCTATAGGGATACATGTATTTGGAACTCTAAATCAAACACGGTTTGTGCTAGCTCTTTGAAACTTGACACAATAAAGCAGTTTCAAGTTCTATCTCTATGGTTTGTTTGCTGTTGATGTAGCCCTAAGCAGAGACTGGCGAGAATCACTTTCATGGAAAGGGCCTGCCAAGCTTCCAAAAAACTACGAGTTTCCTGAAATCTCAGCACACACTTTTTCACCCAATCTTGATGAAACTTTCAGGTAATGGTCAGTACAACAATCCCACTTGGCTCGCCAAATTTCGTTCTTCTAGGTTAAACCGTTCGTTGGCAGTAACCGGTTTCATTTTGAGGTTTCACTCTGTTTTCTCCTATAGGGATACATGTATTTGGAACTCTAAATCAAACACGGTTTGTGCTAGCTCTTTGAAACTTGACACAATAAAGCAGTTTCAAGTTCTATCTCTATGGTTTGTTTGCTGTTGTTGTAGCCCTAAGCAGAGACTGGCGAGAATCACTTTCATGGAAAGGGCCTGCCAAGCTTTCAAAAAACTACGAGTTGCCTGAAATCTCAGCACACACTTTTTCACCCAATCTTGATGAAACTTTCAGGTAATCATCAGTAAACCAATCTCACTTGGCTCGCCAAATTTCGTTCTTCTAGGTTAAACCGTTCGTTGGCAGTAACCGGTTTCATTTTGAGGTTTCACTCTGTTTTCTCCTATAGGGATACATGTATTTGGAAGTCTAAATCAAACACGGTTTGTGCTAGCTCTTTGAAACTTGACACAATAAAGCAGTTTCAAGTTCTATCTCTATGGTTTCTTTGCTGTTGATGTAGCCCTAAGCAGAGACTGGCGAGAATCACTTTCATGGAAAGGGCCTGCCAAGCTTCCAAAAAACTACGAGGTTCCTGAAATCTCAGCAAACACTTTTTCACCCAATCTTGATGAAACTTTCATGTAATGATCAGTACACCAATCCCACGTGGCTCGCCAAATTTCGTTCTTCTAGGTTAAACCGTTTTTTGGCAGTAACCGGTTTCATTTTGAGATTTCACTCTGTTTTCTCCTATAGGGATACATGTATTTGGAACTCTAAATCAAACACGGTTTGTGCTAGCTCTTTGAAACTTGTCACAATAAAGCAGTTTCAAGTTCTATCTCTATGGTCGGTTTGCTGTTGATGTAGCCCTAAGCAGAGACTGGCGAGAATCACTTTCATGGAAAGTGCCTGCCAAGCTTCCAAAAAACTACGAGTTGCCTAAAATCTCAGCAAACACTTTTTCACCCAATCTTGATGAAACTTTCAGGTAATGATCAGTACACCAATCCCACTTGGCTTGCCAAATTTCATTCTTCTAGGTTAAACCGTTCGTTGGCAGTAACCGGTTTCATTTTCAGGTTTCACTCTGTTTTCTCCTATAGGGATACATGTATTTGGAACTCTAAATCAAACACGGTTTGTGCTAGCTCTTTGAAACTTGACACAATAAAGCAGTTTCAAGTTCTATCTCTATGGTTTGTTTGCTGTTGATGTAGCCCTAAGCAGAGACTGGCGAGAATCACTTTCATGGAAAGGGCCTGACAAGCTTCCAAAAACTACGAGTTGCCTGAAATCTAAGCACACACTTTTTCACCCAATCTTGATGAAACTTTCAGTTAATGATCAGTACACCAATCCCACTTGGCTTGCCAAATTTCGTTCTTCTAGGTTAAACCGTTCGTTGGCAGTAACCGGTTTCATTTTGAGGTTTCACTCTGTTTTCTCCTATAGGGATACATGTATTTGGAACTCTAAATCAAACACGGTTTGTGCTAGCTCTTTGAAACTTGACACAATAAAGCAGTTTCAAGTTCTATCTCTATGGTTTGTTTGCTGTTGATGTAGCCCTAACCAGAGACTGGCGAGAATCACTTTCATGGAAAGGGACTGCCAAGCTTCCAAAAAACTAAGAGTTGCCTGAAATCTCAGCACACACTTTTTCACCCAATCTTGATGAAACTTTCAGGTAATGATCAGTACACCAGTCCCACTTGGCTCGCCAAATTTCGTTCTTCTAGGTTAAACCGTTCGTTGGCAGTAACTGGTTTCATTTTGAGGTTTCACTCTGTTTTCTCCTATAGGGATACATGTATTTGGAACTCTAAATCAAACACTGTTTGTGCTAGCTCTTTGAACCTTGACAGAATAAAGCAGTTTCAAGTTCTATCTCTATGGTTTCTTTGCCGTTGATGTAGCCCTAAGCAGAGACTGGCGAGAATCACTTTCATGGAAAGGGCCTGCCAAGCTTCCAAAAAACTACGAGTTGCCTGAAATCTCAGAAAACACTTTTTCACCCAATCTTGATGAAACTTTCAGGTAATGATCAGTACACCAATCCCACTTGGCTCGCCAAATTTCGTTCTTCTAGGTTAAACCGTTCGTTGGCAGTAACCGGTTTCATTTTGAGGTTTCACTCTGTTTTCTCCTATAGGGATACATGTATTTGGAAGTCTAAATCAAACACGGTTTGTGCTAGCTCTTTGAAACTTGACACAATAAAGCAGTTTCAAGTTCTATCTCTATGGTTTCTTTGCTGTTGATGTAGCCCTAAGCAGAGACTGGCGAGAATCACTTTCATGGAAAGGGCCTGCCAAGCTTCCAAAAACTAGGAGTTGCCTGAAATATCAGCACACACTTTTTCACCCAATCTTGATGAAACTTTCAGGTAATGATCAGTACACCAATCCCACGTGGCTCGCCAAATTTCGTTCTTCTAGGTTAAACCGTTCGTTGGCAGTAACCGGTTTCACTTTGAGATTTCACTCTGTTTTCTCCTATTGGGATACATGTATTTGGAACTCTAAATCAAACACGGTTTGTGCTAGCTCTTTGAAACTTGACACAATAAAGCAGTTTCAAGTTCTATCTCTATGGTTTCTTTGCTGTTGATGTAGCCCTAAGCAGAGACTGGCGAGAATCACTTTCATGGAAAGGGCCTGCCAAGCTTCCAAAAAACTAAGAGTTGCCTGAAATCTCAGCACCACACTTTTTCACCCAATCTTGATGAAACTTTCAGGTAATGATCAGTACACCAGTCCCACTTGGCTCGCCAAATTTCGTTCTTCTAGGTTAAACCGTTCGTTGGCAGTAACTGGTTTCATTTTGAGGTTTCACTCTGTTTTCTTCTATAGGAATACATGTATTTGGAACTCTAAATCAAACACTGTTTGTGCTAGCTCTTTGAAACTTGACAGAATAAAGCAGTTTCAAGTTCTATCTCTATGGTTTCTTTGCCGTTGATGTAGCCCTAAGCAGAGACTGGCGAGAATCACTTTCATAGAAAGGGCCTGCCAAGCTTCCAAAAAACTACGAGTTGCCTGAAATCTCAGCACACACTTTTTCACCCAATCTTGATGAAACTTTCAGGTAATGATCAGTACACCAGTCCCACTTGGCTCGCCAAATTTCGTTCTTCTAGGTTAAACCGTTCCTTGGCAGTAACTGGTTTCATTTTGAGGTTTCACTCTGTTTTCTCCTATAGGGATACATGTATTTAGAAGTCTAAATCAAACACGGTTTGTGCTAGCTCTATGAAACTTGACAAAATAAAGCAGTTTCAAGTTCTATCTCTATGGTTTGTTTGCTGTTGATGTAGCCCTAAGCAGAGACTGGCGAGAATCACTTTCATGGAAAGGGCCTGCCAAGCTTTCAAAAAACTACTAGTTGCCTGAAATCTCAGCACACACTTTTTCACCCAATCTTGATGAAACTTTCAGGTAATGATCAGTACACCAATCCCACTTGGCTCGCCAAATTTCGTTCTTCTAGGTTAAACCGTTCGTTGGCAGTAACCGGTTTCATTTTGAGGTTTCACTCTGTTTTCTCCTATAGGGATACATGTATTTGGAACTCTAAATCAAACACGGTTTGTGCTAGCTCTTTGAAACTTGACACAATAAAGCAGTTTCAAGTTCTATCTCTATGGTTTGTTTGCTGTTGATGTAGCCCTAAGCAGAGACTGGCGAGAATCACTTTCATGGAAAGGGCCTGCCAAGCTTCCAAAAAACTACGAGTTGCCTGAAATCTCAGCACACACTTTTTCACCCAATCTTGATGAAACTTTCAGGTAATGATCAGTACACCAATCCCACTTGGCTCGCCAAATTTCTTTCCTCTAGGTTAAACCGTTCGTTGGCAGTAACCGGTTTCATTTTGAGGTTTCACTCTGTTTTCTCCTATAGGGATACATGTATTTGGAAGTCTAAATCAAACACGGTTTGTGCTAGCTCTTTGAAACTTGACACAATAAAGCAGTTTCAAGTTCTATCTATATGGTTTCTTTGCTGTTGATGTAGCCCTAAGCAGAGACTGGCGAGAATCACTTTCATGGAAAGGGCCTGCCAAGCTTCCAAAAAACTACGAGTTTCCTGAAATCTCAGCACACACTTTTTCACCCAATCTTGATGAACCTTTCAGGTAATGATCAGTACACCAATCACACTTGGCTCGCCAAATTTCGTTCTTCTAGGTTAAACCGTTCGTTGGCAGTAACCGATTTCATTTTGAGGTTTCACTCTGTTTTCTCCTATAGGGATACATGTATTTGGAACTCTAAATCAAACACGGTTTGTGCTAGCTCTTTGAAACTTGACACAATAAAGCAGTTTCAAGTTCTATCTCTATGGTTTGTTTGCTGTTGATGTAGCCCAAGCAGAGACTGGCGAGAATCACTTTCATAGAAAGGGCCTGCCAAGCTTCCAAAACACTACGAGTTGCCTGAAATCTCAGCACACACTTTTTCACCCAATCTTGATGAAACTTTCAGGTAATGATCAGTACACCAATCTCACTTGGCTCGGCAAATTTCGTTCTTTCTAGGTTAAACCCTTCGTTGGCAGTAACCGGTTTCATTTTGAGGTTTCACTCTGTTTTCTCCTATAGGGATACATGTATTTGGAACTCTAAATCAAACACGGTTTGTGCTAGCTCTTTGAAACTTGACACAATAAAGCAGTTTCAAGTTCTATCTCTATGGTTTGTTTGCTGTTGTTGTAGCCCTAAGCAGAGACTGGCGAGAATCACTTTCATGGAAAGGGCCTGCCAAGCTTTCAAAAAACTACGAGTTGCCTGAAATCTCAGCACACACTTTTTCACCCAATCTTGAATAAACTTTCAGGTAATCATCAGTAAACCAATCTCACTTGGCTCGCCAAATTTCGTTCTTCTAGGTTAAACCGTTCGTTGGCAGTAACCGGTTTCATTTTGAGGTTTCACTCTGTTTTCTCCTATAGGGATACATGTATTTGGAAGTCTAAATCAAACACGGTTTGTGCTAGCTCTTTGAAACTTGACACAATAAAGCAGTTTCAAGTTCTATCTCTATGGTTTCTTTGCTGTTGATGTAGCCCTAAGCAGAGACTGGCGAGAATCACTTTCATGGAAAGGGCCTGCCAAGCTTCCAAAAAACTACGAGTTTCCAGAAATCTCAGCAAACACTTTTTCACCCAATCTTGATGAAACTTTCAGGTAATGATCAGTACACCAATCCCACGTGGCTCGCCAAATTTCGTTCTTCTAGGTTAAACCGTTTTTTGGCAGTAACCGGTTTCATTTTGAGATTTCACTCTGTTTTCTCCTATAGGGATACATGTATTTGGAACTCTAAATCAAACACGGTTTGTGCTACCTCTTTGAAACTTGACACAATAAAGCAGTTTCAAGTTCTATCTCTATGGTTTCTTTGCTGTTGATGTAGCCCTAAGCAGAGACTGGCGAGAATCACTTTCATGGAAAGGGCCTGCCAAGCTTCCAGAAAACTACGAGTTTCCTGAAATCTCAGCAAACACTTTTTCACCCAATCTTGATGAAACTTTCAGGTAATGATCAGTACACCAATCCCACTTGGCTCGCCAAATTTCGTTCTTCTAGGTTAAACCGTTCGTTGGCAGTAACCGGTTTTCATTTTGAGGTTTCACTCTGTTTTCTCCTATAGGGATACATGTATTTGGAACTCTAAATCAAACACGGTTTGTGCTAGCTCTTTGAAACTTGACACAATAAAGCAGTTTCAAGTTCTATCTCTATGGTTTGTTTGCTGTTGATGTAGCCCTAAGCAGAGACTGGCGAGAATCACTTTCATGGAAAGGGCCTGCCAAGCTTCCAAAAAACTACGAGTTTCCTGAAATCTCAGCACACACTTTTTCACCCAATCTTGATGAAACTTTCAGGTAATGGTCAGTACAACAATCCCACTTGGCTCGCCAAATTTCGTTCTTCTAGGTTAAACCGTTCGTTGGCAGTAACCGGTTTCATTTTGAGGTTTCACTCTGTTTTCTCCTATAGGGATACATGTATTTGGAACTCTAAATCAAACACGGTTTGTGCTAGCTCTTTGAAACTTGACACAATAAAGCAGTTTCAAGTTCTATCTCTATGGTTTGTTTGCTGTTGTTGTAGCCCTAAGCAGAGACTGGCGAGAATCACTTTCATGGAAAGGGCCTGCCAAGCTTTCAAAAAACTACGAGTTGCCTGAAATCTCAGCACACACTTTTTCACCCAATCTTGATGAAACTTTCAGGTAATCATCAGTAAACCAATCTCACTTGGCTCGCCAAATTTCGTTCTTCTAGGTTAAACCGTTCGTTGGCAGTAACCGGTTTCATTTTGAGGTTTCACTCTGTTTTCTCCTATAGGGATACATGTATTTGGAAGTCTAAATCAAACACGGTTTGTGCTAGCTCTTTGAAACTTGACACAATAAAGCAGTTTCAAGTTCTATCTCTATGGTTTCTTTGCTGTTGATGTAGCCCTAAGCAGAGACTGGCGAGAATCACTTTCATGGAAAGGGCCTGCCAAGCTTCCAAAAAACTACGAGGTTCCTGAAATCTCAGCAAACACTTTTTCACCCAATCTTGATGAAACTTTCAGGTAATGATCAGTACACCAATCCCACGTGGCTCGCCAAATTTCGTTCTTCTAGGTTAAACCGTTTTTTGGCAGTAACCGGTTTCATTTTGAGATTTCACTCTGTTTTCTCCTATAGGGATACATGTATTTGGAACTCTAAATCAAACACGGTTTGTGCTAGCTCTTTGAAACTTGTCACAATAAAGCAGTTTCAAGTTCTATCTCTATGGTCTGTTTGCTGTTGATGTAGCCCTAAGCAGAGACTGGCGAGAATCACTTTCATGGAAAGTGCCTGCCAAGCTTCCAAAAAACTACGAGTTGCCTAAAATCTCAGCAAACACTTTTTCACCCAATCTTGATGAAACTTTCAGGTAATGATCAGTACACCAATCCCACTTGGCTTGCCAAATTTCATTCTTCTAGGTTAAACCGTTCGTTGGCAGTAACCGGTTTCATTTTCAGGTTTCACTCTGTTTTCTCCTATAGGGATACATGTATTTGGAACTCTAAATCAAACACGGTTTGTGCTAGCTCTTTGAAACTTGACACAATAAAGCAGTTTCAAGTTCTATCTCTATGGTTTGTTTGCTGTTGATGTAGCCCTAAGCAGAGACTGGCGAGAATCACTTTCATGGAAAGGGCCTGACAAGCTTCCAAAAAACTACGAGTTGCCTGAAATCTAAGCACACACTTTTTCACCCAATCTTGATGAAACTTTCAGTTAATGATCAGTACACCAATCCCACTTGGCTTGCCAAATTTCGTTCTTCTAGGTTAAACCGTTCGTTGGCAGTAACCGGTTTCATTTTGAGGTTTCACTCTGTTTTCTCCTATAGGGATACATGTATTTGGAACTCTAAATCAAACACGGTTTGTGCTAGCTCTTTGAAACTTGACACAATAAAGCAGTTTCAAGTTCTATCTCTATGGTTTGTTTGCTGTTGATGTAGCCCTAACCAGAGACTGGCGAGAATCACTTTCATGGAAAGGGACTGCCAAGCTTCCAAAAAACTAAGAGTTGCCTGAAATCTCAGCACACACTTTTTCACCCAATCTTGATGAAACTTTCAGGTAATGATCAGTACACCAGTCCCACTTGGCTCGCCAAATTTCGTTCTTCTAGGTTAAACCGTTCGTTGGCAGTAACTGGTTTCATTTTGAGGTTTCACTCTGTTTTCTCCTATAGGGATACATGTATTTGGAACTCTAAATCAAACACTGTTTGTGCTAGCTCTTTGAACCTTGACAGAATAAAGCAGTTTCAAGTTCTATCTCTATGGTTTCTTTGCCGTTGATGTAGCCCTAAGCAGAGACTGGCGAGAATCACTTTCATGGAAAGGGCCTGCCAAGCTTCCAAAAAACTACGAGTTGCCTGAAATCTCAGAAAACACTTTTTCACCCAATCTTGATGAAACTTTCAGGTAATGATAAGTACACCAATCCCACTTGGCTCGCCAAATTTCGTTCTTCTAGGTTAAACCGTTCGTTGGCAGTAACCGGTTTCATTTTGAGGTTTCACTCTGTTTTCTCCTATAGGGATACATGTATTTGGAAGTCTAAATCAAACACGGTTTGTGCTAGCTCTTTGAAACTTGACACAATAAAGCAGTTTCAAGTTCTATCTCTATGGTTTCTTTGCTGTTGATGTAGCCCTAAGCAGAGACTGGCGAGAATCACTTTCATGGAAAGGGCCTGCCAAGCTTCCAAAAAACTAGGAGTTTCCTGAAATATCAGCACACACTTTTTCACCCAATCTTGATGAAACTTTCAGGTAATGATCAGTACACCAATCCCACGTGGCTCGCCAAATTTCGTTCTTCTAGGTTAAACCGTTCGTTGGCAGTAACCGGTTTCACTTTGAGATTTCACTCTGTTTTCTCCTATTGGGATACATGTATTTGGAACTCTAAATCAAACACGGTTTGTGCTAGCTCTTTGAAACTTGACACAATAAAGCAGTTTCAAGTTCTATCTCTATGGTTTCTTTGCTGTTGATGTAGCCCTAAGCAGAGACTGGCGAGAATCACTTTCATGGAAAGGGCCTGCCAAGCTTCCAAAAAACTAAGAGTTGCCTGAAATCTCAGCACACACTTTTTCACCCAATCTTGATGAAACTTTCAGGTAATGATCAGTACACCAGTCCCACTTGGCTCGCCAAATTTCGTTCTTCTAGGTTAAACCGTTCGTTGGCAGTAACTGGTTTCATTTTGAGGTTTCACTCTGTTTTCTTCTATAGGAATACATGTATTTGGAACTCTAAATCAAACACTGTTTGTGCTAGCTCTTTGAAACTTGACAGAATAAAGCAGTTTCAAGTTCTATCTCTATGGTTTCTTTGCCGTTGATGTAGCCCTAAGCAGAGACTGGCGAGAATCACTTTCATAGAAAGGGCCTGCCAAGCTTCCAAAAAACTACGAGTTGCCTGAAATCTCAGCACACACTTTTTCACCCAATCTTGATGAAACTTTCAGGTAATGATCAGTACACCAGTCCCACTTGGCTCGCCAAATTTCGTTCTTCTAGGTTAAACCGTTCCTTGGCAGTAACTGGTTTCATTTTGAGGTTTCACTCTGTTTTCTCCTATAGGGATACATGTATTTAGAAGTCTAAATCAAACACGGTTTGTGCTAGCTCTATGAAACTTGACAAAATAAAGCAGTTTCAAGTTCTATCTCTATGGTTTGTTTGCTGTTGATGTAGCCCTAAGCAGAGACTGGCGAGAATCACTTTCATGGAAAGGGCCTGCCAAGCTTTCAAAAAACTACTAGTTGCCTGAAATCTCAGCACACACTTTTTCACCCAATCTTGATGAAACTTTCAGGTAATGATCAGTACACCAATCCCACTTGGCTCGCCAAATTTCGTTCTTCTAGGTTAAACCGTTCGTTGGCAGTAACCGGTTTCATTTTGAGGTTTCACTCTGTTTTCTCCTATAGGGATACATGTATTTGGAACTCTAAATCAAACACGGTTTGTGCTAGCTCTTTGAAACTTGACACAATAAAGCAGTTTCAAGTTCTATCTCTATGGTTTGTTTGCTGTTGATGTAGCCCTAAGCAGAGACTGGCGAGAATCACTTTCATGGAAAGGGCCTGCCAAGCTTCCAAAAAACTACGAGTTGCCTGAAATCTCAGCACACACTTTTTCACCCAATCTTGATGAAACTTTCAGGTAATGATCAGTACACCAATCCCACTTGGCTCGCCAAATTTCTTTCCTCTAGGTTAAACCGTTCGTTGGCAGTAACCGGTTTCATTTTGAGGTTTCACTCTGTTTTCTCCTATAGGGATACATGTATTTGGAAGTCTAAATCAAACACAGTTTGTGCTAGCTCTTTGAAACTTGACACAATAAAGCAGTTTCAAGTTCTATCTCTATGGTTTCTTTGCTGTTGATGTAGTCCTAAGCAGAGAATGGCGAGAATCACTTTCATGGAAAGGGCCTGCCAAGCTTCCAAAAAACTACGAGTTGCCTGAAATCTCAGCACACACTTTTTCACCCAATCTTGATGAAACTTTCAGGTAATGATCAGTACACCATTCCTACTTGGCTCGCCAAATTTCATTCTTCTAGGTTAAACAGTTCGTTGGCAGTAACCGGTTTCATTTTGAGGTTTCACTCTGTTTTCTCCTATAGGGATACATGTATTTGGAAGTCTAAATCAAACACGGTTTGTGCTAGCTCTTTGAAACTTGACACAATAAAGCAGTTTCAAGTTGTATCTATATGGTTTCTTTGCTGTTGATGTAGCCCTAAGCAGAGACTGGCGAGAATCACTTTCATGGAAAGGGCCTGCCAAGCTTCCAAAAAACTACGAGTTTCCTGAAATCTCAGCACACACTTTTTCACCCAATCTTGATGAACCTTTCAGGTAATGATCAGTACACCAATCACACTTGGCTCGCCAAATTTCGTTCTTCTAGGTTAAACCGTTCGTTGGCAGTAACCGATTTCATTTTGAGGTTTCACTCTGTTTTCTCCTATAGGGATACATGTATTTGGAACTCTAAATCAAACACGGTTTGTGCTAGCTCTTTGAAACTTGACACAATAAAGCAGTTTCAAGTTCTATCTCTATGGTTTGTTTGCTGTTGATGTAGCCCAAGCAGAGACTGGCGAGAATCACTTTCATAGAAAGGGCCTGCCAAGCTTCCAAAACACTACGAGTTGCCTGAAATCTCAGCACACACTTTTTCACCCAATCTTGATGAAACTTTCAGGTAATGATCAGTACACCAATCTCACTTGGCTCGGCAAATTTCGTTCTTCTAGGTTAAACCCTTCGTTGGCAGTAACCGGTTTCATTTTGAGGTTTCACTCTTCTCCTATAGGGATACATGTATTTGGAACTCTAAATCAAACACGGTTTGTGCTAGCTCTTTGAAACTTGACACAATAAAGCAGTTTCAAGTTCTATCTCTATGGTTTGTTTGCTGTTGATGTAGCCCTAAGCAGAGACTGGCGAGAATCACTTTCATGGAAAGGGCCTGCCAAGCTTCCAAAAACCTACGAGTTGCCTGAAATCTCAGCACACACTTTTTCACCCAATCTTGATGAAACTTTCAGGTAATGATCAGTACACCAATCCCACTTGGCTCGCCAAATTTCTTTCCTCTAGGTTAAACCGTTCGTTGGCAGTAACCGGTTTCATTTTGAGGTTTCACTCTGTTTTCTCCTATAGGGAACATGTATTTGGAAGTCTAAATCAAACACAGTTTGTGCTAGCTCTTTGAAACTTGACACAATAAAGCAGTTTCAAGTTCTATCTCTATGGTTTCTTTGCTGTTGATGTAGTCCTAAGCAGAGAATGGCGAGAATCACTTTCATGGAAAGGGCCTGCCAAGCTTCCAAAAAACTACGAGTTGCCTGAAATCTCAGCACACACTTTTTCACCCAATCTTGATGAACCTTTCAGGTAATGATCAGTACACCAATCACACTTGGCTCGCCAAATTTCGTTCTTCTAGGTTAAACCGTTCGTTGGCAGTAACCGATTTCATTTTGAGGTTTCACTCTGTTTTCTCCTATAGGGATACATGTATTTGGAACTCTAAATCAAACACGGTTTGTGCTAGCTCTTTGAAACTTGACACAATAAAGCAGTTTCAAGTTCTATCTTTATGGTTTGTTTGCTGTTGATGTAGCCCTAAGCAGAGACTGGCGAGAATCACTTTCATAGAAAGGGCCTGCCAAGCTTCCAAAACACTACGAGTTGCCTGAAATCTCAGCACACACTTTTTCACCCAATCTTGATGAAACTTTCAGGTAATGATCAGTACACCAATCTCACTTGGCTCGGCAAATTTCGTTCTTCTAGGTTAAACCGTTCGTTGGCAGTAACCGGTTTCATTTTGAGGTTTCACTCTGTTTTCTCCTATAGGGATACATGTATTTGGAACTCTAAATCAAACACGGTTTGTGCTAGCTCTTTGAAACTTGACACAATAAAGCAGTTTTAAGTTCTATCTCTATGGTTTGTTTGCTGTTGATGTAGCCCTAAGCAGAGACTGGCGAGAATCACTTTCATGGAAAGGACCTGCCAAGCTTCCAAAAAACTACGAGTTGCCTGAAATCTCAGCACACACTTTTTCACCCAATCTTGATGAAACATTCAGGTAATGATCAGTACACCAATCCCACTTGGCTCGCCAAATTTCGTTCTTCTAGGTTAAACCGTTCGTTGGCAGTAACCGGTTTCATTTTGAGGTTTCACTCTGTTTTCTCCTATAGAGATACATGTATTTGGAACTCTAAATCAAACACAGTTTGTGCTAGCTCTTTGAAACTTGACACAATAAAGCAGTTTCAAGTTCTATCTCTATGGTTTGTTTGCTGTTGATGTAGCCCAAGCAGAGACTGGCGAGAATCACTTTCATAGAAAGGGCCTGCCAAGCTTCCAAAACACTACGAGTTGCCTGAAATCTCAGCACACACTTTTTCACCCAATCTTGATGAAACTTTCAGGTAATGATCAGTACACCAATCCCACTTGGCTCGCCAAATTTCGTTCTTCTAGGTTAAACCGTTCGTAGGCAGTAACTGGTTTCATTTTGAGGTTTCACTCTGTTTTCTCCTATAAGGATACATGTATTTGGAACTCTAAATCAAACACGGTTTGTGCTAGCTCTTTGAAACTTGACACAATAAAGCAGTTTCAAGTTCTATCTCTATGGTTTGTTTGCTGTTGATGTAGCCCTAAGCAGAGACTGGCGAGAATCACTTTCATGGAAAGGGCCTGTCAAGCTTCCAAAAAACTACGAGTTGCCTGAAATCTCAGCACACACTTTTTCACCCAATCTTGAAGAAACTTTCAGGTAATGATCAGTACACCAATCCCACTTGGCTCGCCAAATTTCGTTCTTCTAGGTTAAACCGTTCGTTGGCAGTAACCGGTTTCATTTTGAGGTTTCACTCTGTTTTCTCCTATAGGGATACATGTATTTGGAAGTCTAAATCAAACACGGTTTGTGCTAGCTCTTTGAAACTTGACACAATAAAGCAGTTTCAAGTTCTATCTCTATGGTTTGTTTGCTGTTGATGTAGCCCTAAGCAGAGACTGGCGAGAATCACTTTCATGGAAAGGGCCTGCCAAGCTTCCAAAAAACTACGAGTTGCCTGAAATCTCAGCACACACTTTTTCACCCAATCTTGATGAAACATTCAGGTAATGATCAGTACACCAATCCCACTTGGCTCGCCAAATTTCGTTCTTCTAGGTTAAACTGTTCGTTGGCAGTAACCGGTTTCATTTTGAGGTTTCACTCTGTTTTCTCCTATAGAGATACATGTATTTGGAACTCTAAATCAAACACGGTTTGTGCTAGCTCTTTGAAACTTGACACAATAAAGCAGTTTCAAGTTCTATCTCTATGGTTTGTTTGCTGTTGATGTAGCCCTAAGCAGAGACTGGCGAGAATCACTTTCATGGAAAGGGCCTGCCAAGCTTCCAAAAAACTACGAGTTGCCTGAAATCTCAGCACACACTTTTTCACCCAATCTTGATGAACCTTTCAGGTAATGATCAGTACACCAATCACACTTGGCTCGCCAAATTTCATTCTTCTAGGTTAAACCGTTCGTTGGCAGTAACCGAT
Organism: Ictidomys tridecemlineatus; assembly: GCF_052094955.1. Lineage (NCBI taxonomy): Eukaryota > Metazoa > Chordata > Mammalia > Rodentia > Sciuridae > Ictidomys > Ictidomys tridecemlineatus. The sequence continues at coordinate 61,442 of NW_027522672.1, forward strand.
TTCATTTTGAGGTTTCACTCTGTTTTCTTTTATAGGGATACATGTATTTGGAACTCTAAATCAAACACGGTTTGTGCTAGCTCTTTGAAACTTGACACAATAAAGCAGTTTCAAGTTCTATCTCTATGGTTTGTTTGCTGTTGATGTAGCACTAAGCAGAGACTGGCGAGAATCACTTTCATAGAAAGGGCCTGCCAAGCTTCCAAAACACTACGAGTTGCCTGAAATCTCAGCACACACTTTTTCACCCAATCTTGATGAAACTTTCAGGTAATGATCAGTACACCAATCCCACTTGGCTCGCCAAATTTCGTTCTTCTAGGTTAAACCGTTCGTAGGCAGTAACTGGTTTCATTTTGAGGTTTCACTCTGTTTTCTCCTATAGGGATACATGTATTTGGAACTCTAAATCAAACACGGTTTGTGCTAGCTCTTTGAAACTTGACACAATAAAGCAGTTTCAAGTTCTATCTCTATGGTTTGTTTGCTGTTGATGTAGCCCTAAGCAGAGACTGGCGAGAATCACTTTCATGGAAAGGGCCTGTCAAGCTTCCAAAAAACTACGAGTTGCCTGAAATCTCAGCACACACTTTTTCACCCAATCTTGAAGAAATTTCAGGTAATGATCAGTACACCAATCCCACTTGTCTCGCCAAATTTCGTTCTTCTAGGTTAAACCGTTCGTTGGCAGTAACCGGTTTCATTTTGAGGTTTCACTCTGTTTTCTCCTATAGGGATACATGTATTTGGAAGTCTAAATCAAACACGGTTTGTGCTAGCTCTTTGAAACTTGACACAATAAAGCAGTTTCAAGTTCTATCTCTATGGTTTGTTTGCTGTTGATGTAGCCCTAAGCAGAGACTGGCGAGAATCACTTTCATGGAAAGGGCCTGCCAAGCTTCCAAAAAACAAAGAGTTGCCTGAAATCTCAGCACACACTTTTTCACCCAATCTTGATGAAACTTTCAGGTAATGATCAGTACACCAGTCCCACTTGGCTCGCCAAATTTCGTTCTTCTAGGTTAAACCGTTCGTTGGCAGTAACTGGTTTCATTTTGAGGTTTCACTCTGTTTTCTTCTTTAGGAATACATGTATTTGGAACTCTAAATCAAACACTGTTTGTGCTAGCTCTTTGAAACTTGACAGAATAAAGCAGTTTCAAGTTCTATCTCTATGGTTTCTTTGCCGTTGATGTAGCCCTAAGCAGAGACTGGCGAGAATCACTTTCATGGAAAGGGCCTGCCAAGCTTCCAAAAAACTACGAGTTGCCTGAAATCTCAGAAAACACTTTTTCACCCAATCTTGATGAAACTTTCAGGTAATGATCAGTACACCAATCCCACTTGGCTCGCCAAATTTCGTTCTTCTAGGTTAAACCGTTCGTTGGCAGTAACCGGTTTCATTTTGAGGTTTCACTCTGTTTTCTCCTATAGGGATACATGTATTTGGAACTCTAAATCAAACACGGTTTGTGCTAGCTCTTTGAAACTTGACACAATAAAGCAGTTTCAAGTTCTATCTCTATGGTTTGTTTGCTGTTGATGTAGCCCTAAGCAGAGACTGGCGAGAATCACTTTCATGGAAAGGGCCTGCCAAGCTTCCAAAAAACTACGAGTTGCCTGAAATCTCAGCAAACAGTTTTTCACCCAATCTTGATGAAACTTTCAGGTAATGATCAGTACACCAATCCCACTTGGCTCGCCAAATTTCGTTCTTCTAGGTTAAACCGTTAGTTGGCAGTAAACGGTTTCATTTTGAGGTTTCACTCTGTTTTCTCCTATAGGGATACATGTATTTGGAAGTCTAAATCAAACACGGTTTGTGCTAGCTCTTTGAAACTTGACACAATAAAGCAGTTTCAAGTTCTATCTCTATGGTTTGTTTGCTGTTGATGTAGCCCTAAGCAGAGACTGGCGAGAATCACTTTCATGGAAAGGGCCTGCCAACCTTCCAAAAAACTACGAGTTGCCTGAAATCTCAGCAAACAGTTTTCCACCCAATCTTGATGAAACTTTCAGGTAATGATCAGTACACCAATACCACTTGGCTCGCCAAATTTCGTTCTTCTAGGTTAAACCGTTAGTTGGCAGTAACCGGTTTCATTTTGAGGTTTCACTCTGTTTTCTCCTATAGGGATACATGTATTTGGAACTCTAAATCAAACACGGTTTGTGCTAGCTCTTTGAAACTTGACACAATAAAGCAGTTTCAAGTTCTATCTCTATGGTCTGTTTGCTGTTGATGTAGCCCTAAGCAGAGACTGGCGAGAATCACTTTCATTGAAAGGGCCTGCCAAGCTTCCAAAAAACTACGAGTTGCCTGAAATCTCAGCAAACACTTTTTCACCCAATCTTGATGAAACTTTCAGGTAATGATCAGTACACCAATCCCACTTCGCTTGCCAAATTTCGTTCTTCTAGGTTAAACCCTTCGTTTGCAGTAAACGGTTTCATTTTGAAGTATCACTCTGTTTTCCTCTATAGGGATACATGTATTTGGAACTCTAAATCAAACACGGTTTGTGCTAGCTCTTTGAAACTTGACACAATAAAGCAGTTTCAAGTTCTATCTCTATGGTTTGTTTGCTGTTGATGTAGCCCTAAGCAGAGAATGGCGAGAATCACTTTCATGGAAAGGGCCTGCCAAGCTTCCAAAAAACTATGAGTTGCCTGAAATCGTAGCAAACACTTTTTCACCCAATCTTGATGAAACTTTCAGGTAATGATCAGTACACCAATCCCACTTGGCTCGCCAAATTTCGTTCTTCTAGGTTAAACCGTTCGTTGGCAGTAACCGGTTTCATTTTGAGGTTTCACTCTGTTTTCTCCTATAGGCATACATGTATTTGGAACTCTAAATCAAACACGGTTTGTGCTAGCTCTTTGAAACTTGACACAATAAAGCAGTTTCAAGTTCTATCTCTATGGTTTGTTTGCTGTTGATGTAGCCCTAAGCAGAGACTGGCGAGAATCACTTTCATGGAAAGGGCCTGCCAAGCTTCCAAAAAACTACGAGTTTCCTGAAATCTCAGCAAACACTTTTTCACCCAATCTTGATGAATCTTTCAGGTAATGATCAGTACACCAATCCCACTTGGCTCGCCAAATTTCGTTCTTCTAGGTTAAACCGTTCGTTGGCAGTAACCGGTTTCATTTTGAGGTTTCACTCTGTTTTCTCCTATAGGGATACATGTATTTGGAAGTCTAAATCAAACACGGTTTGTGCTAGCTCTTTGAAACTTGACATAATAAAGCAGTTTCGAGTTCTATCTCTATGGTTTGTTTGCTGTTGATGTAGCCCTAAGCAGAGACTGGCGAGAATCACTTTCATGGAAAGGGCCTGCCAAGCTTCCAAAAAACTACGAGTTTCCTGAAATCTCAGCACACACTTTTTCACCCAATCTTGATGAAACTTTCAGGTAATGATCAGTACACCAATTTCACTTGGCTCGCCAAATTTCGTTCTTCTAGGTTAAACCGTTCGTTGGCAGTAACCGGTTTCATTTTGAGGTTTCACTCTGTTTTCTCCTATAGGGATACATGTATTTGGAACTCTAAATCAAACACGGTTTGTGCTAGCTCTTTGAAACTTGACACAATAAAGCAGTTTCAAGTTCTATCTCTATGGTTTGTTTGCTGTTGTTGTAGCCCTAAGCAGAGACTGGCGAGAATCACTTTCATGGAAAGGGCCTGCCAAGCTTTCAAAAAACTACGAGTTGCCTGAAATCTCAGCACACACTTTTTCACCCAATCTTGAATAAACTTTCAGGTAATCATCAGTAAACCAATCTCACTTGGCTCGACCAAATTTCGTTCTTCTAGGTTAAACCGTTCGTTGGCAGTAACCGGTTTCATTTTGAGGTTTCACTCTGTTTTCTCCTATAGGGATACATGTATTTGGAAGTCTAAATCAAACACGGTTTGTGCTAGCTCTTTGAAACTTGACACAATAAAGCAGTTTCAAGTTCTATCTCTATGGTTTCTTTGCTGTTGATGTAGCCCTAAGCAGAGACTGGCGAGAATCACTTTCATGGAAAGGGCCTGCCAAGCTTCCAAAAAAACTACGAGTTTCCAGAAATCTCAGCAAACACTTTTTCACCCAATCTTGATGAAACTTTCAGGTAATGATCAGTACACCAATCCCACGTGGCTCGCCAAATTTCGTTCTTCTAGGTTAAACTGTTTTTTGGCAGTAACCGGTTTCATTTTGAGATTTCACTCTGTTTTCTCCTATAGGGATACATGTATTTGGAACTCTAAATCAAACACGGTTTGTGCTACCTCTTTGAAACTTGACACAATAAAGCAGTTTCAAGTTCTATCTCTATGGTTTCTTTGCTGTTGATGTAGCCCTAAGCAGAGACTGGCGAGAATCACTTTCATGGAAAGGGCCTGCCAAGCTTCCAGAAAACTACGAGTTTCCTGAAATCTCAGCAAACACTTTTTCACCCAATCTTGATGAAACTTTCAGGTAATGATCAGTACACCAATCCCACTTGGCTCGCCAAATTTCGTTCTTCTAGGTTAAACCGTTCGTTGGCAGTAACCGGTTTCATTTTGAGGTTTCACTCTGTTTTCTCCTATAGGGATACATGTATTTGGAACTCTAAATCAAACACGGTTTGTGCTAGCTCTTTGAAACTTGACACAATAAAGCAGTTTCAAGTTCTATCTCTATGGTTTGTTTGCTGTTGATGTAGCCCTAAGCAGAGACTGGCGAGAATCACTTTCATGGAAAGGGCCTGCCAAGCTTCCAAAAAACTACGAGTTTCCTGAAATCTCAGCAAACACTTTTTCACCCAATCGTGATGAAACTTTCAGGTAATGGTCAGTACAACAATCCCACTTGGCTCGCCAAATTTCGTTCTTCTAGGTTAAACCGTTCGTTGGCAGTAACCGGTTTCATTTTGAGGTTTCACTCTGTTTTCTCCTATAGGGATACATGTATTTGGAACTCTAAATCAAACACGGTTTGTGCTAGCTCTTTGAAACTTGACACAATAAAGCAGTTTCAAGTTCTATCTCTATTGTTTGTTTGCTGTTGTTGTAGCCCTAAGCAGAGACTGGCGAGAATCACTTTCATGGAAAGGGCCTGCCAAGCTTTCAAAAAACTACGAGTTGCCTGAAATCTCAGCACACACTTTTTCACCCAATCTTGATGAAACTTTCAGGTAATGATCAGTACAAAAATATCACTTGGCTCGCCAAATTTCGTTCTTCTAGGTTAAACCGTTCGTTGGCAGTAACCGGTTTCATTTTGAGGTTTCACTCTGTTTTCTCCTATAGGGATACATGTATTTGGAAGTCTAAATCAAACACGGTTTGTGCTAGCTCTTTGAAACTTGACACAATAAAGCAGTTTCAAGTTCTATCTCTATGGTTTCTTTGCTTGTAGCCCTAAGCAGAGACTGGCGAGAATCACTTTCATGGAAAGGGCCTGCCAAGCTTCCAAAAAACTACGAGGTTCCTGAAATCTCAGCAAACACTTTTTCACCCAATCTTGATGAAACTTTCAGGTAATGATCAGTACACCAATCCCACGTGGCTCGCCAAATTTCGTTCTTCTAGGTTAAACCGTTTTTTGGCAGTAACCGGTTTCATTTTGAGATTTCACTCTGTTTTCTCCTATAGGGATACATGTATTTGGAACTCTAAATCAAACACGGTTTGTGCTAGCTCTTTGAAACTTGTCACAATAAAGCAGTTTCAAGTTCTATCTCTATGGTCTGTTTGCTGTTGATGTAGCCCTAAGCAGAGACTGGCGAGAATCACTTTCATGGAAAGTGCCTGCCAAGCTTCCAAAAAACTACGAGTTGCCTAAAATCTCAGCAAACACTTTTTCACCCAATCTTGATGAAACTTTCAGGTAATGATCAGTACACCAATCCCACTTGGCTTGCCAAATTTCATTCTTCTAGGTTAAACCGTTCGTTGGCAGTAACCGGTTTCATTTTCAGGTTTCACTCTGTTTTCTCCTATAGGGATACATGTATTTGGAACTCTAAATCAAACACGGTTTGTGCTAGCTCTTTGAAACTTGACACAATAAAGCAGTTTCAAGTTCTATCTCTATGGTTTGTTTGCTGTTGATGTAGCCCTAAGCAGAGACTGGCGAGAATCACTTTCATGGAAAGGGCCTGACAAGCTTCCAAAAAACTACGAGTTGCCTGAAATCTAAGCACACACTTTTTCACCCAATCTTGATGAAACTTTCAGTTAATGATCAGTACACCAATCCCACTTGGCTTGCCAAATTTCGTTCTTCTAGGTTAAACCGTTCGTTGGCAGTAACCGGTTTCATTTTGAGGTTTCTCTCTGTTTTCTCCTATAGGGATACATGTATTTGGAACTCTAAATCAAACACGGTTTGTGCTAGCTCTTTGAAACTTGACACAATAAAGCAGTTTCAAGTTCTATCTCTATGGTTTGTTTGCTGTTGATGTAGCCCTAACCAGAGACTGGCGAGAATCACTTTCATGGAAAGGGACTGCCAAGCTTCCAAAAAACTAAGAGTTGCCTGAAATCTCAGCACACACTTTTTCACCCAATCTTGATGAAACTTTCAGGTAATGATCAGTACACCAGTCCCACTTGGCTCGCCAAATTTCGTTCTTCTAGGTTAAACCGTTCGTTGGCAGTAACTGGTTTCATTTTGAGGTTTCACTCTGTTTTCTCCTATAGGGATACATGTATTTGGAACTCTAAATCAAACACTGTTTGTGCTAGCTCTTTGAACCTTGACAGAATAAAGCAGTTTCAAGTTCTATCTCTATGGTTTCTTTGCCGTTGATGTAGCCCTAAGCAGAGACTGGCGAGAATCACTTTCATGGAAAGGGCCTGCCAAGCTTCCAAAAAACTACGAGTTGCCTGAAATCTCAGAAAACACTTTTTCACCCAATCTTGATGAAACTTTCAGGTAATGATCAGTACACCAATCCCACTTGGCTCGCCAAATTTCGTTCTTCTAGGTTAAACCGTTCGTTGGCAGTAACCGGTTTCATTTTGAGGTTTCACTCTGTTTTCTCCTATAGGGATACATGTATTTGGAAGTCTAAATCAAACACGGTTTGTGCTAGCTCTTTGAAACTTGACACAATAAAGCAGTTTCAAGTTCTATCTCTATGGTTTCTTTGCTGTTGATGTAGCCCTAAGCAGAGACTGGCGAGAATCACTTTCATGGAAAGGGCCTGCCAAGCTTCCAAAAAACTAGGAGTTTCCTGAAATATCAGCACACACTTTTTCACCCAATCTTGATGAAACTTTCAGGTAGTGATCAGTACACCAATCCCACGTGGCTCGCCAAATTTCGTTCTTCTAGGTTAAACCGTTCGTTGGCAGTAACCGGTTTCACTTTGAGATTTCACTCTGTTTTCTCCTATTGGGATACATGTATTTGGAACTCTAAATCAAACACGGTTTGTGCTAGCTCTTTGAAACTTGACACAATAAAGCAGTTTCAAGTTCTATCTCTATGGTTTCTTTGCTGTTGATGTAGCCCTAAGCAGAGACTGGCGAGAATCACTTTCATAGAAAGGGCCTGCCAAGCTTCCAAAAAACTAAGAGTTGCCTGAAATCTCAGCACACACTTTTTCACCCAATCTTGATGAAACTTTCAGGTAATGATCAGTACACCAGTCCCACTTGGCTCGCCAAATTTCGTTCTTCTAGGTTAAACCGTTCGTTGGCAGTAACTGGTTTCATTTTGAGGTTTCACTCTGTTTTCTTCTATAGGAATACATGTATTTGGAACTCTAAATCAAACACTGTTTGTGCTAGCTCTTTGAAACTTGACAGAATAAAGCAGTTTCAAGTTCTATCTCTATGGTTTCTTTGCCGTTGATGTAGCCCTAAGCAGAGACTGGCGAGAATCACTTTCATAGAAAGGGCCTGCCAAGCTTCCAAAAAACTACGAGTTGCCTGAAATCTCAGCACACACTTTTTCACCCAATCTTGATGAAACTTTCAGGTAATGATCAGTACACCAGTCCCACTTGGCTCGCCAAATTTCGTTCTTCTAGGTTAAACCGTTCCTTGGCAGTAACTGGTTTCATTTTGAGGTTTCACTCTGTTTTCTCCTATAGGGATACATGTATTTAGAAGTCTAAATCAAACACGGTTTGTGCTAGCTCTATGAAACTTGACAAAATAAAGCAGTTTCAAGTTCTATCTCTATGGTTTGTTTGCTGTTGATGTAGCCCTAAGCAGAGACTGGCGAGAATCACTTTCATGGAAAGGGCCTGCCAAGCTTTCAAAAAACTACTAGTTGCCTGAAATCTCAGCACACACTTTTTCACCCAATCTTGATGAAACTTTCAGGTAATGATCAGTACACCAATCCCACTTGGCTCGCCAAATTTCGTTCTTCTAGGTTAAACCGTTCGTTGGCAGTAACCGGTTTCATTTTGAGGTTTCACTCTGTTTTCTCCTATAGGGATACATGTATTTGGAACTCTAAATCAAACACGGTTTGTGCTAGCTCTTTGAAACTTGACACAATAAAGCAGTTTCAAGTTCTATCTCTATGGTTTGTTTGCTGTTGATGTAGCCCTAAGCAGAGACTGGCGAGAATCACTTTCATGGAAAGGGCCTGCCAAGCTTCCAAAAAACTACGAGTTGCCTGAAATCTCAGCACACACTTTTTCACCCAATCTTGATGAAACTTTCAGGTAATGATCAGTACACCAATCCCACTTGGCTCGCCAAATTTCTTTTCTCTAGGTTAAACCGTTCGTTGGCAGTAACCGGTTTCATTTTGAGGTTTCACTCTGTTTTCTCCTATAGGGATACATGTATTTGGAAGTCTAAATCAAACACAGTTTGTGCTAGCTCTTTGAAACTTGACACAATAAAGCAGTTTCAAGTTCTATCTCTATGGTTTCTTTGCTGTTGATGTAGCCCTAAGCAGAGAATGGCGAGAATCACTTTCATGGAAAGGGCCTGCCAAGCTTCCAAAAAACTACGAGTTGCCTGAAATCTCAGCACACACTTTTTCACCCAATCTTGATGAAACTTTCAGGTAATGATCAGTACACCATTCCTACTTGGCTCGCCAAATTTCATTCTTCTAGGTTAAACAGTTCGTTGGCAGTAACCGGTTTCATTTTGAGGTTTCACTCTGTTTTCTCCTATAGGGATACATGTATTTGGAAGTCTAAATCAAACACGGTTTGTGCTAGCTCTTTGAAACTTGACACAATAAAGCAGTTTCAAGTTCTATCTATATGGTTTCTTTGCTGTTGATGTAGCCCTAAGCAGAGACTGGCGAGAATCACTTTCATGGAAAGGGCCTGCCAAGCTTCCAAAAAACTACGAGTTTCCTGAAATCTCAGCACACACTTTTTCACCCAATCTTGATGAACCTTTCAGGTAATGATCAGTACACCAATCACACTTGGCTCGCCAAATTTCGTTCTTCTAGGTTAAACCGTTCGTTGGCAGTAACCGATTTCATTTTGAGGTTTCACTCTGTTTTCTCCTATAGGGATACATGTATTTGGAACTCTAAATCAAACACGGTTTGTGCTAGCTCTTTGAAACTTGACACAATAAAGCAGTTTCAAGTTCTATCTCTATGGTTTGTTTGCTGTTGATGTAGCCCTAAGCAGAGACTGGCGAGAATCACTTTCATAGAAAGGGCCTGCCAAGCTTCCAAAACACTACGAGTTGCCTGAAATCTCAGCACACACTTTTTCACCCAATCTTGATGAAACTTTCAGGTAATGATCAGTACACCAATCTCACTTGGCTCGGCAAATTTCGTTCTTCTAGGTTAAACCCTTCGTTGGCAGTAACCGGTTTCATTTTGAGGTTTCACTCTGTTTTCTCCTATAGGGATACATGTATTTGGAACTCTAAATCAAACACGGTTTGTGCTAGCTCTTTGAAACTTGACACAATAAAGCAGTTTCAAGTTCTATCTCTATGGTTTGTTTGCTGTTGATGTAGCCCTAAGCAGAGACTGGCGAGAATCACTTTCATGGAAAGGGCCTGCCAAGCTTCCAAAAACCTACGAGTTGCCTGAAATCTCAGCACACACTTTTTCACCCAATCTTGATGAAACTTTCAGGTAATGATCAGTACACCAATCCCACTTGGCTCGCCAAATTTCTTTCCTCTAGGTTAAACCGTTCGTTGGCAGTAACCGGTTTCATTTTGAGGTTTCACTCTGTTTTCTCCTATAGGGAACATGTATTTGGAAGTCTAAATCAAACACAGTTTGTGCTAGCTCTTTGAAACTTGACACAATAAAGCAGTTTCAAGTTCTATCTCTATGGTTTCTTTGCTGTTGATGTAGTCCTAAGCAGAGAATGGCGAGAATCACTTTCATGGAAAGGGCCTGCCAAGCTTCCAAAAAACTACGAGTTGCCTGAAATCTCAGCACACACTTTTTCACCCAATCTTGATGAACCTTTCAGGTAATGATCAGTACACCAATCACACTTGGCTCGCCAAATTTCGTTCTTCTAGGTTAAACCGTTCGTTGGCAGTAACCGATTTCATTTTGAGGTTTCACTCTGTTTTCTCCTATAGGGATACATGTATTTGGAACTCTAAATCAAACACGGTTTGTGCTAGCTCTTTGAAACTTGACACAATAAAGCAGTTTCAAGTTCTATCTTTATGGTTTGTTTGCTGTTGATGTAGCCCTAAGCAGAGACTGGCGAGAATCACTTTCATAGAAAGGGCCTGCCAAGCTTCCAAAACACTACGAGTTGCCTGAAATCTCAGCACACACTTTTTCACCCAATCTTGATGAAACTTTCAGGTAATGATCAGTACACCAATCTCACTTGGCTCGGCAAATTTCGTTCTTCTAGGTTAAACCGTTCGTTGGCAGTAACCGGTTTCATTTTGAGGTTTCACTCTGTTTTCTCCTATAGGGATACATGTATTTGGAACTCTAAATCAAACACGGTTTGTGCTAGCTCTTTGAAACTTGACACAATAAAGCAGTTTTAAGTTCTATCTCTATGGTTTGTTTGCTGTTGATGTAGCCCTAAGCAGAGACTGGCGAGAATCACTTTCATGGAAAGGACCTGCCAAGCTTCCAAAAAACTACGAGTTGCCTGAAATCTCAGCACACACTTTTTCACCCAATCTTGATGAAACATTCAGGTAATGATCAGTACACCAATCCCACTTGGCTCACCAAATTTCGTTCTTCTAGGTTAAACCGTTCGTTGGCAGTAACCGGTTTCATTTTGAGGTTTCACTCTGTTTTCTCCTATAGAGATACATGTATTTGGAACTCTAAATCAAACACGGTTTGTGCTAGCTCTTTGAAACTTGACACAATAAAGCAGTTTCAAGTTCTATCTCTATGGTTTCTTTGCTGTTGATGTAGCCCTAAGCAGAGACTGGCGAGAATCACTTTCATGGAAAGGGCCTGCCAAGCTTCCAAAAAACTACGAGTTGCCTGAAATCTCAGCACACACTTTTTCACCCAATCTTGATGAACCTTTCAGGTAATGATCAGTACACCAATCACACTTGGCTCGCCAAATTTCATTCTTCTAGGTTAAACCGTTCGTTGGCAGTAACCGATTTCATTTTGAGGTTTCACTCTGTTTTCTCCTATAGGGATACATGTATTTGGAACTCTAAATCAAACACGGTTTGTGCTAGCTCTTTGAAACTTGACACAATAAAGCAGTTTCAAGTTCTATCTCTATGGTTTGTTTGCTGTTGATGTAGCCCTAAGCAGAGACTGGCGAGAATCACTTTCATAGAAAGGGCCTGCCAAGCTTCCAAAACACTACGAGTTGCCTGAAATCTCAGCACACACTTTTTCACCCAATCTTGATGAAACTTTCAGGTAATGATCAGTACACCAATCCCACTTGGCTCGCCAAATTTCGTTCTTCTAGGTTAAACCGTTCGTAGGCAGTAACTGGTTTCATTTTGAGGTTTCACTCTGTTTTCTCCTATAGGGATACATGTATTTGGAACTCTAAATCAAACACGGTTTGTGCTAGCTCTTTGAAACTTGACACAATAAAGCAGTTTCAAGTTCTATCTCTATGGTTTGTTTGCTGTTGATGTAGCCCTAAGCAGAGACTGGCGAGAATCACTTTCATGGAAAGGGCCTGTCAAGCTTCCAAAAAACTACGAGTTGCCTGAAATCTCAGCAACACTTTTTCACCCAATCTTGAAGAAACTTTCAGGTAATGATCAGTACACCAATCCCACTTGTCTCGCCAAATTTCGTTCTTCTAGGTTAAACCGTTCGTTGGCAGTAACCGGTTTCATTTTGAGGTTTCACTCTGTTTTCTCCTATAGGGATACATGTATTTGGAAGTCTAAATCAAACACGGTTTGTGCTAGCTCTTTGAAACTTGACACAATAAAGCAGTTTCAAGTTCTATCTCTATGGTTTGTTTGCTGTTGATGTAGCCCTAAGCAGAGACTGGCGAGAATCACTTTCATGGAAAGGGCCTGCCAAGCTTCCAAAAAACTACGAGTTGCCTGAAATCTCAGCACACACTTTTTCACCAATCTTGATGAAACTTTCAGGTAATGATCAGTACACCAATCTCACTTGGCTCGCAAATTTTGTTCTTCTAGGTTAAACCGTTCGTTGGCAGTAACAGGTTTCATTTTGAGGTTTCACTCTGTTTTCTCCTATAGGCATACATGTATTTGGAACTCTAAATCAAACACGGTTTGTGCTAGCTCTTTGAAACTTGACACAATAAAGCAGTTTCAAGTTCTATCTCTATGGTGTGTTTGCTGTTGATGTAGCCCTAAGCAGAGACTGGCGAGAATCACTTTCATGGAAAGGGCCTGCCAAGCTTCCAAAAAACTACGAGTTGCCTGAAATCTCAGCAAACACTTTTTCACCCAATCTTGATGAAACTTTCAGGTAATGATCAGTACACCAATCTCACTTGGCTCGCCAAATTTCGTTCTTCTAGGTTAAACCGTTCGTTGCCATAACGGGTTTCATTTTGAGGTTTCACTCTGTTTTCTCCTATAGGGATACATGTATTTGGAACTCTAAATCAAACACGGTTTGTGCTAGCTCGTTGAAACTTAACACAATAAAGCAGTTTCAAGTTCTATCTCTTTGGTTTGTTTGCTGTTGATGTAGCCCTAAGCAGAGACTGGCGAGAATCACTTTCATGGAAAGGGCCTCCCAAGCTTCCAAAAAACTACGAGTTGCCTGAAATCTCAGCACACACTTTTTCACCCAATCTTGATGAAACTTTCAGGTAATGATCAGTACACCAATCCCACTTGGCTTGCCAAATTTCGTTCTTCTAGGTTAAACCGTTCGTTGGCAGTAACCGGTTTCATTTTGAGGTTTCACTCTGTTTTCTCCTATAGGGATACATGTATCTGTAAGTCTAAATCAAACACGGTTTGTGCTAGCTCTTTGAAACTTGACACAATAAAGCAGTTTCAAGTTCTATCTCTATGGTTTGTTTGCTGTTGATGTAGCCCTAAGCAGAGACTGGCGAGAATCACTTTCATGGAAAGGGCCTGCCAAGCTTCCAAAAAACTACGAGTTGCCTGAAATCTCAGCACACACTTTTTCACCCAATCTTGAAGAAACTTTCAGGTAATGATTAGGATACCAATCCCACTTGGCTTGCCAAATTTCGTTCTTCTAGGTTAAACCGTTCGTTGGCAGTAACCGGTTTCATTTTGAGGTTTCACTGTGTTTTCTCCTATAGGGATACATGTATTTGGAACTCTAAATCAAACACGGTTTGTGCTAGCTCTTTGAAACTTGTCACAATAAAGCAGTTTCAGGTTCTATCTCTATGGTTTGTTTGCTGTTGATGTAGCCCTAAGCAGAGACTGGCGAGAATCACTTTCATGGAAAGGGCCTGCCAAGCTTCCAAAAAACTACGAGTTGCCTGAAATCTCAGCACACACTTTTTCACCCAATCTTGATGAAACTTTCAGGTAATGATCAGTACACCAATCTCACTTGGCTCGCAAATTTCGTTCTTCTAGGTTAAACCTTTCGTTGGCAGTAACCGGTTTCATTTTGAGGTTTCACTCTGTTTTCTCCTATAGGGATACATGTATTTGGAACTCTAAATCAAACACGGTTTGTGCTAGCTCTTTGAAACTTGACACAATAAAGCAGTTTCAAGTTCTATCTCTATGGTTTCTTTGCTGTTGATGTAGCCCTAAGCTGAGACTGGCGAGAATCACTTTCATGGAAAGGGCCTGCCAAGCTTCCAAAAAACTACGAGTTTCCTGAAATTTCAGCACACACTTTTTCACCCAATTTTGATGAAACTTTCAGGTAATGATCAGTACACCAATCCCACTTGGCTCGCCAAATTTCATTCTTCTAGGTTAAACCATTCATAGGCAGTAACCGGTTTCATTTTGAGGTTTCACTGTGTTTTCTCCTATAGGGATACATGTATTTGGAACTCTAAATCAAACACGGTTTGTGCTAGCTCTTTGAAACTTGACACAATAAAGCAGTTTCAAGTTCTATCTCTATGGTTTGTTTGCTGTTGATGTAGCCCTAAGCAGAGACTGGCGAGAATCACTTTCATGGAAAGGGCCTGCCAAGCTTCCAAAAAACTACGAGTTGCCTGAAATCTCAGCACACACTATTTCACCCAATCTTGATGAAACTTTCAGGTAATGATCAGTACACCAATCGCACTTGGCTCGCAAATTTCGTTCTTCTAGGTTAAACCTTTCGTTGGCAGTAACCGGTTTCATTTTGAGGTTTCACTCTGTTTCTCCTATAGGGATACATGTATTTGGAAGTCTAAATCAAACACGGTTTGTGCTAGCTCTTTGAAACTTGACACAATAAAGCAGTTTCAAGTTCTATCTCTATGGTTTGTTTGCTGTTGATGTAGCCCTAAGCAGAGACTGGCGAGAATCACTTTCATGGAAAGGGCCTGCCAAGCTTCCAAAAAACTACGAGTTGCCTGAAATCTCAGCACACAGTTTTTCACCCAATCTTGATGAAACTTTCAGGTAATGATCAGTACACCAATCTCACTTGGCTCGCAAATTTTGTTCTTCTAGGTTAAACCGTTCGTTGGCAGTAACCGGTTTCATTTTGAGGTTTCACTCTGTTTTCTCCTATAGGGATACATGTATTTGAAACTCTAAAACCAAACACGGTTTGTGCTAGTTCTTTGAAACTTGACACAATAAAGCAGTTTCAAGTTCTATCTCTATGGTTTGTTTGCTGTTGATGTAGCCCTAAGCAGAGACTGGCGAGAATCACTTTCATGGAAAGGGCCTGCCAAGCTTCCAAAAAACTACGAGTTGCCTGATCTCAGCAAACACTTTTTCACCCAATCTTGATGAAACTTTCAGGTAATGATCAGTACACCAATCCCACTTGGCCCGGCAAATTTCATTCTTCTAGGTTAAACCGTTTGTAGGCAGTAACCGGTTTCATTTTGAGGTTTCACTCTGTTTTCTCCTATAGGGGTACATGTATTTGGAACTCTAAATCAAACACGGTTTGTGCTAGCTCTTTGAAACTTGACACAATAAAGCAGTTTCAAGTTCTATCTCTATGGTTTGTTTGCTGTTGATGTAGCCCTAAGCAGAGACTGGCGAGAATCACTTTCATGGAAAGGGCCTGCCAAGCTTCCAAAATCTACGAGTTGCCTGAAATCTCAGCACACACTTTTTCACCCAATCTTGATGAAACTTTCAGGTAATGATTAGTACACCAATCCCACTTGGCTCGCCAAATTTCGTTCTTCTAGGTTAAACCGTTCGTTGGCAGTAACTGGTTTCATTTTGAGGTTTCACTCTGTTTTCTCCTATAGTGATACATGTATTTGGAACTCTAAATCAAACACGGTTTGTGCTAGCTCTTTGAAACTTGACACAATAAAGCAGTTTCAGGTTCTATATCTATGGTTTGTTTGCTGTTGATGTAGCCCTAAGCAGAGACTGGCGAGAATCACTTTCATGGAAAGGGCCTGCCAAGCTTCAAAAAACTACGAGTTGCCTGAAATCTCAGCACACACTTTTTCACCCAATCTTGATGAAACTTTCAGGTAATGATCAGTACACCAATCTCACTTGGCTCGCAAATTTTGTTCTTCTAGGTTAAACAGTTTTTTGGCAGTAACCGGTTTCATTTTGAGGTTTCACTCTGTTTTTTCCTATAGGGATACATGTATTTGAAACTCTAAATCAAACTCGGTTTGTGCTAGCTCTTTGAAACTTGACACAATAAAGCAGTTTCAAGTTCTATCTCTATGGTTTGTTTGCTGTTGATGTAGCCCTAAGCAGAGACTGGCGAGAATCACTTTCATGGAAAGGGCCTGCCAAGCTTCCAAAAAACTACGAGTTGCCTGAAATCTCAGCAAACACTTTTTCACCCAATCTTCATGAAACTTTCAGGTAATGATCAGTACACCAATCCCACTTGGCCCGGCAAATTTCGTTCTTCTAGGTTAAACCGTTCGTAGGCAGTAACCGGTTTCATTTTGAGGTTTCACTCTGTTTTCTCCTATAGGGGTACATGTATTTGGAACTCTAAATCAAACACGGTTTGTGCTAGCTCTTTGAAACTTGACACAATAAAGCAGTTTCAAGTTCTATCTCTATGGTTCGTTTGCTGTTGATGTAGCCCTAAGCAGAGACTGGCGAGAATCACTTTCATGGAAAGGGCCTGCCAAGCTTCCAAAAAACTACGAGTTTCCTGAAATATCAGCAAACACTTTTTCACCCAATCTTGATGAAACTTTCAGGTAATGATCAGTACACCAATCCCACTTGGCTCACCAAATTTTGTTCTTCTAGGTTAAACCGTTCGTTGGCAGTAACCGGTTTCATTTTGAGGTTTCACTCTGTTTTCTCCTATAGGGATACATGTATTTGGAAGTCTAAATCAAACACGGTTTGTGCTAGCTCTTTGAAACTTGACACAATAAAGCAGTTTCAAGTTCTATCTCTATGGTTTGTTTGCTGTTGATGTAGCCCTAAGCAGAGACTGGCGAGAATCACTTTCATGGAAAGGGCCTGCCAAGCTTCCAAAAAACTACGAGTTGCCTGAAATCTCAGCACACACTTTTTCACCCAATCTTGATGAAACTTTCATGTAATGATCAGTGCACCAATCCCACTTGGCTTGCCAAATTTCGTTCTTCTAGGTTAAACCGTTTGTTGGCAGTAACCGGTTTCATTTTGAGGTTTCACTCTGTTTTCTCCTATAGGGATACATGTATTTGGAACTCTAAATCAAACACGATTTGTGCTAGCTCTTTGAAACTTGACAGAATAAAGCAGTTTCAAGTTCTATCTCTATGGTTTGTTTGCTGTTGATGTAGCCCTAAGCAGAGACTGGCGAGAATCACTTTCATGGAAAGGGCCTGCCAAGCTTCCAAAAAACTAGGAGTTGCCTGAAATCTCAGCAAACACTTTTTCACCCAATCTTGATGAAACTTTCAGGTAATGATCAGTACACCAATCCCACTTGGCTCACCAAATTTCGTTCTTCTAGGTTAAACCGTTCGTTGGCAGTAACCGGTTTCATTTTGAGGTTTCACTCTGTTTTCTCCTATAGGGTTACATGTATTTGGAACTCTAAATCAAACACGGTTTGTGCTAGGTCTTTGAAACTTGACACAATAAAGCAGTTTCAAGTTCTATCTCTATGGTTTGTTTGCTGTTGATGTAGCCCTAAGCAGAGACTGGCGAGAATCACTTTCATGGAAAGGGCCTGCCAAGCTTCCAAAAAACTAGGAGTTGCCTGAAATCTCAGCAAACACTTTTTCCACCCAATCTTGATGAAACTTTCAGGTAATGATCAGTACACCAATCCCACTTGGCCCGGCAAATTTCATTCTTCTAGGTTAAACCGTTCGTAGGCAGTAACCGGTTTCATTTTGAGGTTTCACTCTGTTTTCTCCTATACGGGTACATGTATTTGGAACTCTAAATCAAACACGGTTTGTGCTAGCTCTTTGAAACTTGACACAATAAAGCAGTTTCAAGTTCTATCTCTATGGTTTGTTTGCTGTTGATGTAGCCCTAACTAGAGACTGGCGAGAATCACTTTCATGGAAAGGGCCTGCCAAGCTTCCAAAAAACTACGAGTTGCCTGAAATCTCAGCAAACACTTTTTCACCCAATCTTGATGAAACTTTCAGGTAATGATCAGTACACCAATCCCACTTGGCTCACCAAATTTTGTTCTTCTAGGTTAAACCGTTCGTTGGCAGTAACCGGTTTCATTTTGAGGTTTCACTCTGTTTTCTCCTATAGGGATACATGTATTTGGAAGTCTAAATCAAACACGGTTTGTGCTAGCTCTTTGAAACTTGACAGAATAAAGCAGTTTCAAGTTCTATCTCTATGGTTTGTTTGCTGTTGATGTAGCCCTAAGCAGAGACTGGCGAGAATCACTTTCATGGAAAGGGCCTGCCAAGCTTCCAAAAAACTAGGAGTTGCCTGAAATCTCAGCAAACACTTTTTCACCCAATCTTGATGAAACTTTCAGGTAATGATCAGTACACCAATCCCACTTGGCTCGCCAAATTTCGTTCTTCTAGGTTAAACCGTTCGTTGGCAGTAACCGGTTTCATTTTGAGGTTTCACTCTGTTTTCTCCTATAGGGATACATGTATTTGGAACTCTAAATCAAACACGGTTTGTGCTAGCTCTTTGAAACTTGACAGAATAAAGCCGTTTCCAGTTCTATCTCTATGGTTTGTTTGCTGTTGATGTAGCCCTAAGCAGAGACTGGCGAGAATCACTTTCATGGAAAGGGCCTGCCAAGCTTCCAAATTGCCTGAAATTTCAGCACACACTTTTTCACCCAATCTTGATGAAACTTTCAGGTAATGATCAGTACACCAATCCCACTTGGCTCGCCAAATTTCGTTCTTCTAGGTTAAACCGTTCGTTGGCAGTAACCGGTTTCATTTTGAGGTTTCACTCTGTTTTCTCCTATAGGGATACATGTATCTGGAACTCTAAATCAAACACGGTTTGTGCTAGCTCTTTGAAAACTTGACACAATAAAGCAGTTTCAAGTTCTATCTCTATGGTTTGTTTGCTGTTGATGTAGCCCTAAGCAGAGACTGGCGAGAATCACTTTCATGGAAAGGGCCTGCCAAGCTTTCAAAAAACTACGAGTTGCCTGAAATCTCAGCACACACTTTTTCACCCAATCTTGATGAAACTTTCAGGTAATGATCAGTACACCAATCCCACTTGGCTCGCCAAATTTCGTTCTTCTAGGTTAAACCGTTCGTTGGCAGTAACCGGTTTCATTTTGAGGTTTCACTCTGTTTTCTCCTATAGGGATACATGTATTTGGAACTCTAAATCAAACACGGTTTGTGCTAGCTCTTTGAAACTTGACACAATAAAGCAGTTTCAAGTTCTATCTCTATGGTTTGTTTGCTGTTGATGTAGCCTTAAGCAGAGACTGGCGAGAATCACTTTCATGGAAAGGGCCTGCCAAGCTTCCAAATTGCCTGAAATTTCAGCACACACTTTTTCACCCAATCTTGATGAAACTTTCAGGTAATGATCAGTACACCAATCCCACTTGGCTCGCCAAATTTCGTTCTTCTAGGTTAAACCGTTCGTTGGCAGTAACCGGTTTCATTTTGAGGTTTCACTCTGTTTTCTCCTATAGGGATACATGTATTTGGAACTCTAAATCAAACACGGTTTGTGCTAGCTCTTTGAAACTTGACACAATAAAGCAGTTTCAAGTTCTATCTCTACGCTTTGTTTGCTGTTGATGTAGCCCTAAGCAGAGACTGGCGAGAATCACTTTCATGGAAAGGGCCTGCCAAGCTTCCAAAAAACTACGAGTTGCCTGAAATTTCAGCACACACTTTTAACCCAATCTTGATGAAACTTTCAGGTAATGATCAATACACCAATTTCACTTGGCTCGAAAAATTTCGTTCTTCTAGGTTAAACCGTTCGTTGGCAGTAACCGGTTTCATTTTGAGGTTTCACTCTGTTTTCTCCTATAGGGATACATATATTTGGAACTCTAAATCAAACACGGTTTGTGCTAGCTCTTTGAAACTTGTCACAATAAAGCAGTTTCAAGTTCTATCTCTATGGTTTGTTTGCTGTTGATGTAGCCCTAAGCAGAGACTGGCGAGAATCACTTTAATGGAAAGGGCCTGCCAAGCTTCCAAAAAACTACGAGTTGCCTGAAATCTCAGCACACACTTTTTCACCCAATCTTGATGAAACTTTCAGTTAATGATCACTACACCAATCCCACTTGGCTTGCCAAATTTCGTTCTTCTAGGTTAAACCGTTCGTTGGCAGTAACCGGTTTCATTTTGAGGTTTCACTCTGTTTTCTCCTATAGGGATACATATATTTGGAACTCTAAATCAAACACGGTTTGTGCTAGCTCTTTGAAACTTGACACAATAAAGCAGTTTCAAGTTCTATCTCTATGGTTTGTTTGCTGTTGATGTAGCCCTAAGCAGAGACTGGCGAGAATCACTTTCATGGAAAGGGCCTGCCAAGCTTCCAAAAAACTACGAGTTGCCTGAAATCTCAGCACACACTTTTTCACCCAATCTTGATGAAACTTTCAGGTAATGATCAGTACACCAATCCCACTTGGCTCGCCAAATTTCGTTCTTCTAGGTTAAACCGTTCGTTGGCAGTAACCGGTTTCATTTTGAGGTTTTACTCTGTTTTCTCCTATAGGGATACATGTATTTGGAACTCTAAATCAAACACGGTTTGTGCTAGCTCTTTGAAACTTGACACAATAAAGCAGTTTCAAGTTCTATCTCTATGGTTTGTTTGCTGCTGATGTAGCCCTAAGCAGAGACTGGCGAGAATCACTTTCATGGAAAGGGCCTGCCAAGCTTCCAAAAAACTACGAGTTGCCTGAAATCTCAGCACACACTTTTTCACCCAATCTTGATGAAACTTTCAGGTAATGATCAGTACACCAATCCAACTTGGCTCGCCAAATTTCGTTCTTCTAGGTTAAACCGTTCGTTGGCAGTAACCGGTTTCATTTTGAGGTTTCACTCTGTTTTCTCCTATAGGGATATATGTATTTGGAACTCTAAACCAAACACGGTTTGTGCTAGCTCTTTGAATCTTGACACAATAAACCAGTTTCAAGTTCTATCTCTATGGTTTGTTTGCTGTTGATGTAGCCCTAAGCAGAGACTGGCGAGAATCACTTTCATGGAAAGGGCCTGCCAAGCTTTCAAAAAACTACGAGTTGCCTGAAATCTCAGCACACACTTTTTCACCCAATCTTGATGAAACTTTCAGGTAATGATCAGTACACCAATCCCACTTGGCTCCCCAAATTTCGTTCTTGTAGGTTAAACCGTTCGTTGGCAGTAACCGGTTTCATTTTGAGGTTTCACTCTGTTTTCTCCTATAGGGATACATGTATTTGGAAGTCTAAATCAAACACGGTTTGTGCTAGCTCTTTGAAACTTGACACAATAAAGCCGTTTCCAGTTCTATCTCTATGGTTTGTTTGCTGTTGATGTAGCCCTAAGCAGAGACTGGCGAGAATCACTTTCATGGAAAGGGCCTGCCAAGCTTCCAAATTGCCTGAAATTTCAGCACACACTTTTTCACCCAATCTTGATGAAACTTTCAGGTAATGATCAGTACACCAATCCCACTTGGCTCGCCAAATTTCGTTCTTCTAGGTTAAACCGTTCGTTGGCAGTAACCGGTTTCATTTTGAGGTTTCACTCTGTTTTCTCCTATAGGGATACATGTATCTGGAACTCTAAATCAAACACGGTTTGTGCTAGCTCTTTGAAACTTGACACAATAAAGCAGTTTCAAGTTCTATCTCTATGGTTTGTTTGCTGTTGATGTAGCCCTAAGCAGAGACTGGCGAGAATCACTTTCATGGAAAGGGCCTGCCAAGCTTCCAAAAAACTACGAGTTGCCTGAAATTTCAGCACACACTTTTTACCCAATCTTGATGACACTTTCAGGTAATGATCAATACACCAATTTCACTTGGCTCGCCAAATTTCGTTCTTCTAGGTTAGACCGTTCGTTGGCAGTAACCGGTTTCATTTTGAGGTTTCACTCTGTTTTCTCCTATAGGGATACATGTATTTGGAACTCTAAATCAAACACGGTTTGTGCTAGCTCTTTGAAACTTGACACAGTAAAGCAGTTTCAAGTTCTATCTCTACGCTTTGTTTGCTGTTGATGTAGCCCTAAGCAGAGACTGGCGAGAATCACTTTAATGGAAAGGGCCTGCCATGCTTCCAAAAAACTACGAGTTGCCTGAAATCTCAGCACACACTTTTTCACCCAATCTTGATGAAACTTTCAGTTAATGATCAGTACACCAATCCCACTTGGCTTGCCAAATTTCGTTCTTCTAGGTTAAACCGTTCGTTGGCAGTAACCGGTTTCATTTTGAGGTTTCACTCTGTTTTCTCCTATAGGGATACATGTATTTGGAACTCTAAATCAAACACGGTTTGTGCTAGCTCTTTGAAACTTGACACAATAAAGCAGTTTCAAGTTCTATCTCTATGGTTTGTTTGCTGTTGATGTAGCCCTAAGCAGAGACTGGCGAGAATCACTTTCATGGAAAGGGCCTGCCAAGCTTCCAAAAAACTACGAGTTGCCTGAAATCTCAGCACACACTTTTTCACCCAATCTTGATGAAACTTTCAGGTAATGATCAGTACACCAATCCCACTTGGCTCGCCAAATTTCGTTCTTCTAGGTTAAACCGTTCGTTGGCAGTAACCAGTTTCATTTTGAGGTTTCACTCTGTTTTCTCCTATAGGGATACATGTATTTGGAACTCTAAATCAAACACGGTTTGTGCTAGCTCTTTGAAACTTGACACAATAAAGCAGTTTCAAGTTCTATCTCTATGGTTTGTTTGCTGTTGATGTAGCCCTAAGCAGAGACTGGCGAGAATCACTTTAATGGAAAGGGCCTGCCAAGCTTCCAAAAAACTACGAGTTGCCTGAAATCTCAGCACACACTTTTTCACCCAATCTTGATGAAACTTTCAGTTAATGATCAGTACACCAATCCCACTTGGCTTGCCAAATTTCGTTCTTCTAGGTTAAACCGTTCGTTGGCAGTAACCGGTTTCATTTTGAGGTTTCACTCTGTTTTCTCCTATAGGGATACATGTATTTGGAACTCTAAATCAAACACGGTTTGTGCTAGCTCTTTGAAATTTGACACAATAAAGCAGTTTCAAGTTCTATCTCTATGGTTTGTTTGCTGTTGATGTAGCCCTAAGCAGAGACTGGCGAGAATCACTTTCATGGAAAGGGCCTGCCAAGCTTCCAAAAAACTACGAGTTGCCTGAAATCTCAGCACACACTTTTTCACCCAATCTTGATGAAACTTTCAGGTAATGATCAGTACACCAATCCCACTTGGCTCGCCAAATTTCGTTCTTCTAGGTTAAACCGTTCGTTGGCAGTAACCGGTTTCATTTTGAGGTTTTACTCTGTTTTCTCCTATAGGGATACATGTATTTGGAACTCTAAATCAAACACGGTTTGTGCTAGCTCTTTGAAACTTGACACAATAAAGCAGTTTCAAGTTCTATCTCTATGGTTTGTTTGCTGTTGATGTAGCCCTAAGCAGAGACTGGCGAGAATCACTTTCATGGAAAGGGCCTGCCAAGCTTCCAAAAAATTACGAGTTGCCTGAAATCTCAGCACACACTTTTTCACCCAATCTTGATGAAACTTTCAGGTAATGATCAGTACACCAATCCAACTTGGCTGGCCAAATTTCGTTCTTCTAGGTTAAACCGTTCGTTGGCAGTAACCGGTTTCATTTTGAGGTTTCACTCTGTTTTCTCCTATAGGGATATATGTATTTGGAACTCTAAACCAAACACGGTTTGTGCTAGCTCTTTGAAACTTGACACAATAAACCAGTTTCAAGTTCTATCTCTATGGTTTGTTTGCTGTTGATGTAGCCCTAAGCAGAGACTGGCGAGAATCACTTTCATGGAAAGGGCCTGCCAAGCTTTCAAAAAATTACGAGTTGCCTGAAATCTCAGCACACACTTTTTCACCCAATCTTGATGAAACTTTCAGGTAATGATCAGTACACCAATCCCACTTGGCTCGCCAAATTTCGTTCTTCTAGGTTAAACCGTTCGTTGGCAGTAACCGGTTTCATTTTGAGGTTTCACTCTGTTTTCTCCTATAGGGATACATGTATTTGGAAGTCTAAATCAAACACGGTTTGTGCTAGCTCTTTGAAACTTGACACAATAAAGCCGTTTCAAGTTCTATCTCTATGGTTTGTTTGCTGTTGATGTAGCCCTAAGCAGAGACTGGCGAGAATCACTTTCATGGAAAGGGCCTGCCAAGCTTCCAAAAAACTACGAGTTGCCTGAAATCTCAGCACACACTTTTTCACCCAATCTTGATGAAACTTTCAGGTAATGATCAGTACACCAATCCCACTTGGCTCGCCAAATTTCGTTCTTCTAGGTTAAACCGTTCGTTGGCAGTAACCGGTTTCATTTTGAGGTTTCACTCTGTTTTCTCCTATAGGGATACTTGTATTTGGAACTCTAAATCAAACACGGTTTGTGCTAGCTCTTTGAAACTTGACACAATAAAGCAGTTTCAAGTTCTATCTCTATGGTTTGTTTGCTGTTGATGTAGCCCTAAGCAGAGACTGGCGAGAATCACTTTCATGGAAAGGGCCTGCCAAGCTTCCAAATTGCCTGAAATTTCAGCACACACTTTTTCACCCAATCTTGATGAAACTTTCAGGTAATGATCAGTACACCAATCCCACTTGGCTCGCCAAATTTCGTTCTTCTAGGTTAAACCGTTCGTTGGCAGTAACCGGTTTCATTTTGAGGTTTCACTCTGTTTTCTCCTATAGGGATACATGTATCTGGAACTCTAAGTCAAACACGGTTTGTGCTAGCTCTTTGAAACTTGACACAATAAAGCAGTTTCAAGTTCTATCTCTATGGTTTGTTTGCTGTTGATGTAGCCCTAAGCAGAGACTGGCGAGAATCACTTTCATGGAAAGGGCCTGCCAAGCTTCCAAAGAACTACGAGTTGCCTGAAATTTCAGCACACACTTTTTACCCAATCTTGATGACACTTTCAGGTAATGATCAATACACCAATTTCACTTGGCTCGCCAAATTTCGTTCTTCTAGGTTAAACCGTTCGTTGGCAGTAACCGGTTTCATTTTGAGGTTTCACTCTGTTTTCTACTATAGGGATACATGTATTTGGAACTCTAAATCAAACACGGTTTGTGCTAGCTCTTTGAAACTTGACACAATAAAGCAGTTTCAAGTTCTATCTCTATGGTTTGTTTGCTGTTGATGTAGCCCTAAGCAGAGACTGGCGAGAATCACTTTCATGGAAAGGGCCTGCCAAGCTTCCAAAAAACTACGAGTTGCCTGAAATCTCAGCACACACTTTTTCACCCAATCTTGATGAAACTTTCAGGTAATGATCAGTACACCAATCCCACTTGGCTCGCCAAATTTCGTTCTTCTAGGTTAAACCGTTCGTTGGCAGTAACCGGTTTCATTTTGAGGTTTCACTCTGTTTTCTCCTATAGGGATACATGTATTTGGAACTCTAAATCAAACACGGTTTGTGCTAGCTCTTTGAAACTTGACACAATAAAGCAGTTTCAAGTTCTATCTCTATGGTTTGTTTGCTGTTGATGTAGCCCTAAGCAGAGACTGGCGAGAATCACTTTCATGGAAAGGGCCTGCCAAGCTTCCAAAAAACTACGAGTTGCCTGAAATCTCAGCACACACTTTTTCACCCAATCTTGATGAAACTTTCAGGTAATGATCAGTACACCAATCCCACTTGGCTCGCCAAATTTCGTTCTTCTAGGTTAAACCGTTCGTTGGCAGTAACCGGTTTCATTTTGAGGTTTCACTCTGTTTTCTCCTATAGGGATACATGTATTTGGAACTCTAAATCAAACACGGTTTGTGCTAGCTCTTTGAAATTTGACACAATAAAGCAGTTTCAAGTTCTATCTCTATGGTTTGTTTGCTGTTGATGTAGCCCTAAGCAGAGACTGGCGAGAATCACTTTCAAGGAAAGGGCCTGCCAAGCTTCCAAATAACTACGAGTTGCCTGAAATCTCAGCACACACTTTTTCACCCAATCTTGATGAAACTTTCAGGTAATGATCAGTACACCAATCCCACTTGGCTCGCCAAATTTCGTTC
Source organism: Ictidomys tridecemlineatus (assembly GCF_052094955.1). NCBI lineage: Eukaryota > Metazoa > Chordata > Mammalia > Rodentia > Sciuridae > Ictidomys > Ictidomys tridecemlineatus. Next base: position 87,600 of record NW_027522672.1, read on the forward strand.
TTCTAGGTTAAACCGTTCGTTGGCAGTAACCGGTTTCATTTTGAGGTTTCACTCTGTTTTCTCCTATAGGGATACTTGTATTTGGAACTCTAAATCAAACACGGTTTGTGCTAGCTCTTTGAAACTTGACACAATAAAGCAGTTTCAAGTTCTATCTCTATGGTTTGTTTGCTGTTGATGTAGCCCTAAGCAGAGACTGGCGAGAATCACTTTCATGGAAAGGGCCTGCCAAGCTTCCAAATTGCCTGAAATTTCAGCACACACTTTTTCACCCAATCTTGATGAAACTTTCAGGTAATGATCAGTACACCAATCCCACTTGGCTCGCCAAAATTCGTTCTTCTAGGTTAAACCGTTCGTTGGCAGTAACCGGTTTCATTTTGAGGTTTCACTCTGTTTTCTCCTATAGGGATACATGTATCTGGAACTCTAAGTCAAACACGGTTTGTGCTAGCTCTTTGAAACTTGACACAATAAAGCAGTTTCAAGTTCTATCTCTATGGTTTGTTTG